>NC_044203.1:2184367-2386478 GCF_900880675.1 Sparus aurata | reverse complement strand
TCTACAGGCCACCTAAATACTGCACATATTTCTTTGATGACCTTGTTGAGTTACTGTCTTTATCTGCACTGACTTTGATTGTGTGTTAATTGTTGGTGACTTTAACATCCATGTTGACAAGCCTGAGGACAGATGGACTAAAGAACTGTGCTGTGTCCTTGATAACTTTGGACTCACTCAGCATGTGACACAGCCCACACACAACAGGGGCTAATCCTGGACTTAGTTATCTCAAAGGCTCTGAACATTTCTAAGGTTCTGGTATCTGATGTCGCTCTCTCCGACCATCACTGTGTTTTCTTTGAGAGTGATATATCAGTGCACACAAATGTTCAAACTAAGGTTGTCTCAAAGCGATACATCACTGAAAACACTGGTGACATATTCATTGATGCTTTCTCTTCCACACCACCCCTCTCTAGGTTCATTGTCAATGACCTTGTACTTCATTTCAATTACAAAATTACAAATGTCATGAATGCCATTGCACCCACTAAAGTGAAGGTGGTCTCTGGTAAGAAAAAATCTCCTTGGAGAAACGCCACGCTAGTCAAGATGGAAAAAAGGGAATGTCGAAAAGCTGAGCGCAGGTGGCGAAAAACAAATCTCCAGGTTTATTTTGACATTTATAAAAGAGAGACTTTACATTTTTAATTTGGAATTAAAAAGTCAAGGCAGGTCCTTCTTCTCAGACATTATCACCAAGAACAAAAATAATGCTCGTGCCTTGTTTGCTACTGTCGACAAGCTAACAAACCCCTCCTGTGCCAGTAGCAGCTGAACATCTGTCTACCAGGGCCGTAATGATTGCATCATTCTTCACTGCCAAAATTCAGAACATTAGACAAGCGGTCAGTGCCACTCTACCAGGTACTGGAGGTGTGTTGTCGTTTTGTCCACCTAAACCCAACTCTAATACCCTGACACAATTTCATCCAATTAATGACAAAAACCTTCAAGACATTATACAGCATTTGAAGTCTTCCTCCTGCAGCCTGGATATTTTACCAGCAGGGTTCTTCAAAAAGTTTCAGACTGCATATTCCAGACCTGCTGACAGATTGTTAACACGTCTCTCTCTCAGGTGTCTTCCCCCAAGCCATTAAGACAGCAGTCATTAAACCACTCCTTAAGAAGAGAACTTCTAGACACATTAGTAATGAATAACTATAGGCCATTTCAACACCTCCCCACTTTTAAGTAAAATAATTGAAAAAGCTGTCCTTTACAACAGCTGAACAATTACTTAATAATAAATGGCCGTTTTTGATGTTTTCCAATCAGGATTTTCAACCACATCACAGCACTGAGAGACGGCTCTTGTTAAGGTCCTCAACGACATTCATCCAAACACAGACAGCGGAAAAATCTCAGTCTTAGTATTACTGGATCTCAGTGCTGCGTTTGACACAGTCGACCATAATATACTACTGGACCGACTGGAAAACTGGGTTGGACTCTCTGGTACAACACTAAAGTGGTTTAAATCTTATCTAAATGAGAGAGATTACTTTGTGTCTATTGGTGACTACACATCTGAACGGATGAAAATGACAAGCGGAGTACCCCAGGGCTCCATTCTTGGGGCCTCTACTATCAACATTTACATGCTCCCTCTAGCTCAGATAATGGAAAACAATGACATTTGCTACCATAGTTATGCAGATGACACACACATTTATATAACCATATCACCAGGGGAATATAATCCCATACATAACCTGAGTAGATGCATCGGACAAATCAATGATTGGATGTGTCAGAATTTTCTTCAGTTAAACAAAGATAAGACTGAAATAATTGTTTTTGGATCCAAGGAAGAACGACTTAAAGTCCCTGCTCAGCTTCAGTCTGTAATGTTGAAAACTACAGACCAAGTCAGAAACCTCGGTGTAATTATGGACTCAGACATGAATTTCAGCAGCCATATTAAGACAGTTACAAAGTCAGCCTACTATCACCTTAAGAATATATCCAGGATAAGAGGGCTTATGTCTCGGCAGGATTTGGAGAAACTTGTTCACGCATTATCTTCAGCAGACTCGACTACTGTAATGGTGTCCCTTACAGGACTCCCTAAAAACTCCATCAAACAGTTGCAGCTGATTCAGACGCTGCTGCTCGAGTCCTAACAAGAACCAAAGAAGTAGATCACATCACTCTGGTTCTTAGATCTTTACACTGGCTTCCTGTCTGTCAAATAATAGATTTCAAATTCCTGTTGTTGGTTTATAAAGCATTGAATGGTTTCAGGCCAAAATACATTTCTGATCTGCTGCTGCGCTATGAACCATCCAGACCTCTGAGATCGTCAGGTACCGGTCTGCTTTCAGTCCCAAGAGTTAGAAGTAAACATGGAGAAGCAGCTTTCAGTTACTATGCGCCACATATTTGGAACAAACTCCCTGAAAATTGCAGGTCTGCTCCAACACTCACCTCTTTTGAAATCAAGACTTAAAGCATTTCTTTGCCACTGCTTTTAACTGAAGCAATTCAAGTCTTTGAACTGCATTATTACTCTAACTATACAGTCTTGTTTCTTTTAAAGCTTCTCTATTTAGCCTACTTGTTTTGATGTTTTGTCTCTTAATGTTTTTACTGGTCTTAAAATGCTATTTTTATTTTTTTTATTTATTTATTTTTATTTTTATTTTCATTTTTTTTATGCAATTTTTTAATGTCTTTTAAATGAAATGTTATTGTCTTTTAATATAATTTGTGTGTGCCTGTAAAGCACTTTGAGTTGCCTTGTGTCTGAATTGTGCTATACAAATAAACTTGCCTTGCCTTGCCTTGCCTTACATTACTGCATTACAGCAACATGTAATGCATTATAGTAATTACATTACATAATGCAAAAAATGCCTCAGACTGTTCCACCCATGAGTTGTTTGTGAGAACAGACATTCACGACAAAGACATAAGACCGACAACATGCACTTTTGGACGATTTATTGACAGTTGCGGTTTTTGGACAGGCAATGACATGGTCACCTACAAGGTTACTGTGTGCTCTGTGGTGCTCGTCGAACAGTGGTTTGCAATTCGCAGACCCCGGCATCCCCAGCTGGTTTTTGGTGAACAGCATAGACCATATGCTGTTTTTTTCCAGCAGGGTGGAAACGTAAGGTCCCTGGCAAATAAGATGGACGAACTGGAAGTGCTCGCCAGGACGCAAAGGGAGTACAGAGTCCAGTATCATGTGTTTCACGGAAACGTGGCTACACGAGCAGATACCGGACTCAAACACTAACATCCCCTGCTTCCACACGGTCTGAGCTGACAGAGACACCACCGCGAGTGGCAAGAAGAAAGGAGGAGGGCTCGCTGTGCTCGTGAACAACAGGTGGTGTCACCCCGGCTCATGGACAATGCCGTGCGTGACGTCATCCACACTGCGACTGCGGCACTTCAGACGAAACATCCCGGAGCCTTTGTCATCATCACAGGAGACTTCAACCACGTCTGACCAACCCCTGCAGCCACCCACCAACCCCCTGCTGGCCCCCACCGCAGACTCACTCACACACCCCCCCTCCCAGGACACCTGCACCATCCATGTACTAAGCGGCAATACAACTTCCGTTTTGTAGTTGAAAATCGAAAACTGGAAAATGACTCGTATCCCGTTATTCATTTTAAAATCGGTAACCGAAAAACAGGAAATGACTCTCTGATATTAGATACTGTGTTCATGGATGGTAATTGGAAATGAAATAACAGTGCCTTTTTTATTCCAGATTTTGCGGTAGGTCTTTTTTAATGACCCGGAAGACACCGTATGCCGTTAAAACATTTGATCTGATCCTTAGACTGATTTCAGTTTATGTCTTTATCTGAATATTCAGAGTTTATAACAGCCAGGAGGTCAAGTGGGATGTCCTGTGGTAAATAGCCGCAGCACTGAGTGACCACTTTGGCCTCCTGCGAGGCTTTTCCGAGATAAATGTGCGCCAATGGTGCCCTGTGCAGGAACTGGGCGTAAAGGATTTCTGCCCTGACAGACAACTGGAAGGTGAAGTTGCAAAAGCAATTGAAGAGGTAGGTAAATCGTTGTCACAGTCTGATTACGCTCACAACTGGTGGGACACTACCAGACACTTTGCATGTGTCCTCATGATTATAGTGATTACTTTTTTTTTTAATGGCATAGGAGGTAACGACGCCGCTATCGAGTTCGGAGCCCATGCGTAGTCAGTGTTTATGGTCCAAAGTAAACATGAAGTTAAGGATGATAAATTCTTCACAATGTCCTGTTATTTTACTTTGGACTACGAACTCCATATTGGCATTGTTACCTCCTATGC
This sequence comes from Sparus aurata, assembly GCF_900880675.1. NCBI lineage: Eukaryota > Metazoa > Chordata > Actinopteri > Spariformes > Sparidae > Sparus > Sparus aurata. The sequence goes on along the minus strand of NC_044203.1, from coordinate 2,382,171 downwards.
AATTAAAAAAAGTAATTACCATAATCATAAGGACACACGCAAATGCAGTATCCATTGCTTACAGGGGGAGGGGCAAGTGTCGTTCTTATAGACCTATAGCATGTTGATTCACAGTAGATCGAACCAGTAGTGAGCGAAATTGGTCTGTGACATCACCAACAGTGTAAGCCAACATAAAGGGGTGCCATGTACATCCAGGGGCTCTCATCTCAACATGATTTTTTTCTCATAATAAACAGTAAGAGCAGATAAACATACTTATGTGGCCAGTGTTACTGTATTTTCGTGTTTGAGACAATTAAAGACGTAAGTCTTCCACTGACATTTGTGCAGCCAGGGCATAATCTAGGGATTTTATCGTCACATAACCTACAAAGAAATACTCTGGTATAAGATGCATTGAAAAGTTATAGATAGATAGATAGATAGATAGATAGACATTCTGTATTTACTGTCTCTCCTGTTTCTAATAAACCACCTTTGCCTGTACAGTAGGTCGTAGACTTCTATTATGACACGATTATCTAATGTGCAGTAGATAAACATGCACGGTATTTGAACATTTAAACACATTAATTCATTTCAATAACATCATCAATAAAATCCTTCCTCAGACTGGGTCTTCCCTCAGAAGAAAAATGATGACTGGCTATCTTGTGGTGAAAGGGTTCAAAGCTTCCAAGGGCAGAGTGGGGAAAGTCCTACGGACCATTCATCAGCCATTGCATGCAAGGCAGCAGGTAAAGCCAAGTGCAGTGTCTGTGCACGTTAACATAACATATTGAGAATGTATTCATACCAATGAGGGATCATCAAGTTTTTACAATTGTCTTCAGTTCCAGAAACCTTAACCCGGTGCCTTACATGGGTCACAATTATATTTAAGTTGAAAGTTTTCCTTCTGTTTGTGTATTATCTTCAGACGAGCTGTGTTGTCCGATGGAATATGGAACCAAGTGCGGGTAGACTGTGGTCAGGAGTTTTTCCTGAACCTGTATATGCAGGAGAAGCTGGCTACATACCGCCACAACAAAGAAAGGCAGCCATACCTCCAAACTCCATCTACCAGGGTAAAATACATGTCATGTAAAAAAAAATACAATTGATTCTTGTTTGCATTTGGGGGCCTGCAGCATGACACTGTTCTTGTAATCTTTTAACCTACACAGAATCATGCCATTGAAAGGATGTGGTCAGAAGTGAACAAAAGAGTTAATTTCCCTCTGAAGGCCACACTAGTCGAGATGTGTGACCAGGAGGAAATTTTTATGGCAGACAGTCGGATCAAATTCCGCGTAATCCACCTAACATGCCACATGGCCAGAGTTGGCCTCACAGATGTTGTGAAGGCACAGAATTCCAGGTGTGATTTCTCCCATTGATTCCACTATTTTCTCCCATTCTATTTTTCATCGATAGCAACATAATATTATATATAATATAATAAGCACTTTTTTTCACAGGAAAGGGGATACCAGATCTCCTCTGTGGACAGGGATGCCCAGCTAAAATCCCAGAAGACCTCCTTCTTGCTGGTGAGGTTGCAGCAGACATCTACCAGCGAACAATTTCGCCCCATTCAGAATGCACAAAAGTGTCTTATTGACATCACGAGAGGATGTGCTATGTCAGAAGTGTAATAAATAAACAGAGAAGAAGAATTATTGTAAGTATGTTTGTCTCATTGCATAAATTGTTCCTACAACTTTAGAATCGTATCACACTGTCACATTATCTAAAAAAGGTACATCCATAACAATCAGAAGATGCATATTACCTACTATTCTTTGTAATTATATAGTGTCATTCTATAATGACCTATGGATGGACAATGAGGAATCCTTGAACTTACCGCAAAATGTATTGGTTTAAATCAACAAAACCAAACAAACTACTAACAGCAACAAAACAGTTAAAAACCAATGCACGCACATACACACACCACAATACCTTAAACTTCATGGTGGTCTTCACTCAGCGGCATTTAACGTACATGATTAGGTCTAGGTACTCTTAAAAAGTTAACAGTACTACAAAGAAACCCTTTGTCTATGAATATTGAACCTAAACCCTTCCGTTCTACATTTGAGGCAGTGCTCAGGATTGACCAGCCACTGCTTCACACAGGTCCAGCACCCCACAATAGATCTGAAACAGGTTGCAAATACTGGTCTGTCCATTACATCTGCAAGATGTCAAACAAAAGAGAAGTAACAATGAAAACTTACTCTGTGCATGCATGTGTGTCTGTGTGTATTTGTGTGTGTTTGTGTGCATATGTGTGTGTATGAGCACACCAGTAAAGCAAACCTACGAAGAAGAATAAAGCAGACTGCATCATTTTGACTCTAATTATAGAGAATGCATCAGCAGCATGCCCATGCAGTATATAAGCATACCTTTGGAAACAAAGCAGGATAGACCTTCCTTTGTTGGCTGCAGGCCAGCACTGGTCAGTGCTGCAGAAGTCGAGGACTTGACCACCTCAGACAGCCGGGATATGTTGTCTGTCATTTCTTTTATTTGGTCAAGTGCTTGCTGGACAGTATTGCTGTCCTTGACCCTGCAACTTAAATGTACAGAAAAAATGAGTCAATAAAAGAAATTATTTAACAAAGGAGTGAAACCTTTTTCTCCACATTGGCATTGGCTTCATCTCATGTTGCACTACCTTGTTTTTGATGTTTGCCCTGACCTGAACTCTTGGAAGTCCTCGTCCATCAAGGCAAAAATCTTAAGAGCCAGAAAACATTTAGTTTACTTCTGTATTTCAAAATGAACATTAACCTTAATTCAAAATAATAAACTGCAAGCAAGTGTTAGTTCATATTACTTACTTCTTGTGCCTTCTGAGTCTGAAATCTCATTCCCCAGAGAGGCAGTAAGGGTGACTGGATCGTCAGTGCCAAGGACATCTTTCACTATTGTGTGGGAGGTTGTCAGCCGTTTGACGACAACATCAGCAAACTGTACTGACCTGAGGATAAAACAGATTGGTTATGTCAGACATACATTCTTATGTATCAATGCATGACATTTCAGCTGCAGAGGTCGGCTGCACTTGACATGTTTTATTGTGGTATTACATCACTACATTACATCACTGGATGATATTTCAATAACAGATGAGTTGTGTTTCACAAGTAGCCTAACCTTTGAAAGGTTCTCCCATACATTCCCAGTCGTGGAGGTATATAGGATGGACTGGGTGATGGAGAGGAGGGGGAGGAGGGTGGCCGCCTGAAATTAGTTTGTGCGGCAAGGCTTTGCTCCTGGTCTCCATGCACTTCATAGTATGCAAGGCAAGCAAGATTTGCTTGTGGGAAATGCCCTGTGCCTTCTCGGAAAATGGCCATATTTGTATCATCAGTGAGATACAGGGAATCAACACTAACCTGTGGAGTTGGATAAAATGATAAGTAATGAGCACTGCAATTAAATAATATCTGTAAAAAGCAAAAGGACTGATGTTATATCCATTACAAAAAAATCTGCATTACTTCAATTGTCAACGCTATATTTTTCTGAGTATCCAAACAACAATTTTATAGGAACTGATAGTGGTTCATATGCAGAAAATGCAATATTTTGGACATTAAAAGGTAAATTGCACTACATGTCAAAGCACTTTGCTGCAGCAGTGAAATATTTTGGACATGGAGTTAGCCTCTTATTACATTGCATTGTACTGTATAAAAAGTTATGTTTGACGCATAACTGAAATTATTTATGTCAGGTGTCTCACTGAGCCACTGAGCATCAGCGCAGAAATCAATCCTGGCAAAAGATGGGACCTGGAAGTAATTCACCTGTATTTACTGATGGGTAGGTTTCAACTGTCTAAATGAGTTTTTTGGAGTTACATTAAAGCTGTAGATTGTTAAATCTAATCTATCTACTTTTTTCTTTTTTTGTAATGTAGGCTAATGGTCAATATGAATAGGCTTGAGAAAAATCTTGATCAATATTGTGGTGACAATAATTTGATTGACTGGGTTGATACAACCTCACACTAATGGCCTTTTGTTCATTAATCACACATCTGAACACATCCGAACTGATAAAATATAGTAATTATACTACTAATAAATGTTTATGAAATTATTAAATGCTCATATATATGCTGCTATATGTATATATATATATATATATATATATATATATATATATATATATGTATATATACATATGTGTTTGTGTGTGTGTGTGTGTGTGTATATATATATTGAACCGGCACCTTATCGTGGTGGAGGGGTTTGAGCACCCGAATGATCCTAGGAGCTATGTTGTCCGGGGCTTAATGCCCCTGGTAGGGTCTCCCAAGGCAAACAGGTCCTAGGTGACGGGTCAGACTAAGATCGGTTCACTCGCCCCTGATGACAGAAAGAACAACGAGGACGTGCACATCGTCCAGATCGGCGTCACCGGGGCCCCACCCTGGAGCCAGGCCTGGGGTTGGGGCTTGCAGGCGAGTGCCTGGTGGCTAGGTCTGTGCCCACGGGACCCGGCCGGGCGCAGCCCGAACGAGCAACGTGGGCCCGCCCTCCCGTGGGCTCACCACTCGCGGGAGGGTTCAGAAGGGGCCGGTGCAGTGGGATATGGGTGGCAGTCGTGGGCGGGGGCCCTGGCGGCCCAATCCCCGGATGGTGACTCTAGCCATGGGGACATGGAATGTCACCTCGCTGGGGGTGAAAGAGCCTGAGCTGGTGCGGGAAGTCGAGCGGTACCGGCTAGAAATAGTCGGGCTCACCTCCACGCACAGTCTGGGCTCTGGAACCCAACTCCTTGAGAGAGGCTGGACTCTCTTCTACTCTGAAGTTGCCCGCGGTGAGAGGCGGCGAGCTGGTGAGGGCTTGCTTATATCCCCCCAGCTCAGCCGCCATGTGTTGGAGTTCTCCCCGGTGAACGAGAGGGTCGTTTCCCTGCGCCTTCGGGTCAGGGATAGGACTCGGCTGTTGTCTCGGCTTATGGGCCGAACAGCGGTGCAGAGTACCCGGCCTTCTTGGAGTCCCTGGGAGGGGTACTGGAGAGTGCTCCAACCGGGGACTCCGTCGTTCTCCTGGGGGACTTCAACGCCCACGTGGGCAGCGACAGTGTTACCTGGAGGGGTGTGATTGGGAGGAACGGCCTCCCCGATCTGAACCCGAGAGGTGTTTTGTTACTGGACTTCTGTGCTAGTCACAGTTTGTCCATAACGAACACCATGTTCAAGCATAAGGCCGGAGATCAATGATCGACTTTGTGGTCGTGTCATCTGACCTCCGGCCGTATGTCTTGGACACTCGGGTGAAGAGAGGGGCTGAACTGTCAACTGATCACCACCTGGTGGTGAGTTGGATCCGCTGGCGGGGGAGGAAGCCGGACAGACCTGGCAGACCCAAACGTATCGTGAGGGTCTGCTGGGAACGTCTGGCAGAACCCTCTGCCAGGGAGATCTTAAACTCCCACCTCCGGGAGAGCTTTGACCAGATCCCGAGGGAGGCTGGGGACATTGAGTCCGAATGGACCATGTTCTCCACTTCCATTGTTGACGCGGCTGTCCGGAGCTGTGGCCGTAAGGTCTCTGGTGCCTGTCGCGGCGGCAATCCCCGAACCCGGTAGTGGAACCCAGAAGTAAGGGTTGCTGTCAAGCTGAAGAAGGAGTCCTACCGAGCCTGGCTGGCCCGGGGGACTCCTGAGGCAGCTGACGGGTACCGGCAGGCCAAGCGTGCGGCAGCACGGGCAGTCTCGGAAGCAAAAACTCGGGTCTGGGAAGAGTTCGGGGAGGCCATGGAGGAGGACTACCGGTCGGCCTCGAAGAAATTCTGGCAAACCATCCGGCGCCTCAGGAGGGGGAAGCAGTCCTCCACCAACACTGTTTACAGTGGAGGTGGGGAGCTGTTGACCTCGACTGGGGATATCGTCGGGCGGTGGAAGGAATACTTCGAGGATCTCCTCAATCCCACTGACACCCCTTCCATAGAGGAAGCAGAGGCTGGGGACTCAGAGGTTGACCCATCCATCACCCAAGCCGAAGTCACTGAGGTAGTTCGGAAGCTCCTCGGTGGCAAAGCACCGGGGGTGGATGAGATCCGCCCTGAGTACCTCAAGTCTCTGGATGTTGTGGGGCTGTCTTGGCTGACACGTCTCTGCAGCGTCGCGTGGCAGTCGGGGACAGTGCCTCTGGACTGGCAGACCGGGGTGGTGGTCCCCCTATTTAAAAAGGGGGACCGGAGGGTGTGTTCCAACTATCGGGGGAACACACTCCTCAGCCTCCCTGGGAACTTCTGTTCCAGGGTACTGGAGAGGAGAATTCGGCCGATAGTCGAACCTCGGATTCAGGAGGAACAATGCGGTTTTCGTCCTGGCCGTGGAACACTGGACCAGCTTTATACCCTCCGCAGGGTGCTCGAGGGTTCATGGGAGTTTGCCCAACCAGTCCACATGTGTTTTGTGGACTTAGAGAAGGCATTCAACCGTGTCCCTCGTGGCATTCTGTGGGAGGTGCTCCAGGAGTACGGGGTCGGAGGCCCTCTGTTAAGGGCTGTACGGTCCCTGTACGACCGGAGCCGCTGCTCCTCCACATCGAGAGGAGCCAGCTGGGGTGGCTCGGGCATCTGTTTCGGATGCCCCCGGGACGCCTCCCTCGGGAGGTGTTCCTGGCATGTCCCGCCAGGAGGAGACCCCGGGGAAGACCCAGGACACGCTGGTGTGACTATGTCTCTCAGCTGGCCTGGGAACGCCTTGGGATCCTCCCGCAAGAGCTGGAGGCAGTGTCCGGGGAGAGGGAAGTCTGGGTGTCCCTGCTCAGGCAGCTGCCCCCGCGACCCGGCCCCGGATAAGCGTACGATAATGGATGGATGGATGGATGGATGGATATATATATATATATGAATATATATATATATATATGTATATATATATATAGATATATATATGTATATATATATATATAGATATATATATATATATATATATATCTATATATATATATAGATATATATATAAATATATATATATATATATATATATATATATATATATATATATATACTGTATATATTATTCATTTATTTTATAAATGTCCATGCGCCAATCCTTCTGGACAAAAATGTCCATTACTTTTTTGGTAGAAGTCCTCCTTGTCTTGTTTCAGTTTTACAAGTCTCTCCATCTCAATGGAGATCACTGCCAGGGAAGAAAGCCATCCTTGATCAGTCCTGTTCCGACTGTATGTCTTGATTCTTTTCAGTGCTGAGAATGACCACTCCACTGACGCTGTCGTAGCAGGTACAGTGAGCATCAGCTGGAGTAACTTTGTTGCCTCAGGAACAGTCTGAATGAGATCCTTCTGGGCCAAAAAGTTGAGAAGCTGTCCAGGAGATTTGCATTCATTTCTCACAGTTTGTGAGCTATACAGTCCGATGAGATCCGCCTTTAGTCTCACAAAGTCAAAGAACTATATTTTGACAGGCTCTGCACTTTTGTCTTATCAAAATGTTGTGACATTTCACTGAATGTTGCGCAATCCACCAAACCAAGGAAAGCTAGCTCACCAAAATGATCAAACTTGGCCTTCATTTATCACTGATGTTGTCCAGAATGAAACAGAACACTTGTCTCTGTTCATCTCTGACCGACTGTCTGACTCTGTTTCCACTTTCTGTCAGGCCAAGTGTGCCATATTTCTGCTCAAATCGGTCAAAGAAACTGTCAAACTCCAATCTCATGCACCTGAGAGCTGCAACGTTGTCGCGGATGCGTGTGAGACAATATTCAATGTCCATCACCTTGTTTTGCAGCACAAGTGAATCAGTTTCAGTGAAAATGCGCTCATATGCTGTGAGGAGAAAGCATGTTGATGCTTTTGAGAGCCACCGATCGTATCCTGCTGCCATCATCAGCGTGTCATTATCCTAGCTGTCAGGATTTTCCATAATAATGTGGAATAACGCTTGCAGGTCATTTTTGTGCATGCTTATGGTCTGCAGAAGCCTAGAATTAGAGCTCCATCTTGTAGGCGCTGCTCTGGGTAAACGGTGCTTGAAAATATCATGTGTGTGCGCTTTGTGGACTTGCTGAAAAAAGCCCCTAGTCCCTCCACTGTTTTAAAAAACGCGCGAGACTCGGGCATGCACTTTGCTGAATGCAACAGCACCAGGTTCAGCTTGGGTGTGTAACAGTGGGTAAACATGGCCTCGGGCACCTTCTCTTTGGTTTTAGCCTGCACCCCATTAAGCTCTGATGCCATTACAGCCGCCCCATCATATGTCTGAGCTACAAGCTTGTCGATACAGTCATATTTCTCCAACACTCCCAGGACATACTCAGCTATAGCAGGAGCGCGTCTGTCCGCACCCACATTATTGAAGCCCAGAAACGCCTCCTTCACCTCGCAGTCTGCTTCAGTTTTAGCCACATAGCGCAAAATGACAGATATCTGAGCATTGTGTGTGACATCGGTGGTCTCGTCTTCTTCTACAGCAACAAATGGGGCTGCACTGATCTCCCTTTTTAATGTCATTTGTAAGCACATCACCGACCGCTTCGATTAAATCATTCTATATTCTGTTTTGACAAGCCAGAAAATACAGTCGATGTCTCCAAATGTCTAATCTCAGCAAAAGCATACAGGAGCTCAACATAGTTGCCATATTTAGCAGAGCCTGTACCTTCAACATTTCCATGTTAGTCTGAAGTTTGAAGCAAACCTTTCAGCTCCGGTGTTTGTCTTCCTTCATTTATTACCTCCCGTTTCGATTGAAAGTCAAGTTTAGAAAATTGTTTGATCTTGGATATAAAATCCTCCATTGTAAATCCAGGCGGGGTTAGAGGGGAAAATATTATCACTGCACTCTACTCGCTCGTAACCATGGACTCTAAGATTGTTGCTAGCTCGCTGTCACTTACTCTGCAGCTGTGGCAAATTATACAGGGTTTGTACACATTTTTCAATGTCAAATTCAAGAACATATACTTTGTAAGCTGTTCGCTATTCATCAAAGTTTATTAATATGTCATCTGTCCAAATTGCATTAAATTCACCTTCTCCTCAGCCATCCTTCTCTATTGCTACCAGGCTGCATGTGTGATGATACACACACACTCACTGATTTTATTTCTCCTTGTACTAAGCAAACTATCCAGTCTGATCCCAATTTTACCAAGACATAGAGTTATAATGTCAAGCACTTTCAAGCACTTAAACTAAAATCCAAGCACTTTTCAATAGTAATAGTAATAGTAATGATGCAATAGTGACATAAAACAACTTGGCGGAGCCTCCAGTTACCTTTAAGAAGTAACACAAAATTTGGTACTTTCCCTTTAAATTAAAAGTTCACTTTAACCTGTTTATCACTTACTTATATAGAAAGTATCTCCTTTGCAATTACAACACAGAATTTAGTTGAAAAAACAAGACTTATTTATTACAAAGTTAGAAATTTTGTATTTTGTAAATTAGTTAACTGGTTCACTGTTGACCTTTAAGTATGTACAGATAACAGTATTCAAAACTCTCATGACATGCTCTGGTAGGTTTACAAATGACCCGTGATGAACCCAAAGAGAAAAGGTAAAATCAAAATGACCAGAAAAACTCAAATGTCCACAGCCCACACTCACACACACATTCACACGAGGCTATTAAATAAAGTAGATAAAAGAAAACGTGGCAGGCCTGGTCAAGGCTGTGAGCGTTGAGGCCAGAAACAAATGGCCCCTTCACTGGTTTTACCCAGCATAAACAAAAAGCACATTCTGTTCCGTTTTCTTCCGCTTTTCCGTGAAGGTCGCAGGGATGTTTTATCCCCTTTTTGGGGGGGGGGGGTTACTGGGGCCAATTCTGGTTAGCTCTATGGGCGAAGGCCAGGGTACACCCTGGATGAGTCGCCAGCTCATTGCAGGACCCTTACTGATGGCAGAGGCTGCCACACAAGGTGCCAACTGCACATCAGGAGCAATTTTGGGGTTTAGTATCTTGCTCAAGGATACTTCGACATGTAGCACAGTGGAGCTGGGATTCGAGCCAGCGACCTTCGGATCACTAGTCCACCAGCTCTACCCACTGTGCTACAGCCAGCAAGTGCAAGGTGTTAGAGGTGTACTCACAAGTCCAACAACAGTCAGAGATAAAGATTGGGGAATGGGGGAAGGGCAAAGTGCAGTTTCAGTGGCAAGGTAATGTGGGGTGCAGCACATGCTGCGGTGAACCAACAAGTACAGCAGCTACAAGCCCCATTCACACTGCCGTTTGCGCGGGGATCCTCCGCCAATTCTCCATACCCTCCCCTGTGTGAAAGTTTCAGATGTGGAGAGGGGGAAAATTTCGCTCCGGTGCTGATCCGCATCTGGAGGTAGTATCAGGGCCGCATTATTGGTGAGCCGTCCCAGTGTGAACGGATAATCCAGTGGCGCGGAGCGAGGGCGTGTCAGTCTGACTAGTCTGATAACTGCACAGGTCCTTCACTCAACTAAATACAGAGAAATGTCCCACAGAGAAACATTACATGACCAAACAAAACTAAAGTAGTAACTGTAACTGTCTTTGGCAACTTATATGAGGAAACAAAATACCACAGCTGTACGTGGAGAAGCGTCTTTCCTCCCACCTGTCCTACCAACTCTTCGTCACATTTCTGCCCAAAGAACAGCGTCTGTCACCGGCAAAAAACTTTAACTCACCGAGTGTTTGTGATGAAAATAAATCACTGCGACCGTCAGCCCTTCCGACCGAGACTTCAGGAAACTTTCCCCCAGAAAACAGCCTCCATCCCCGCGAGTGAGGGAGTCAGACAGCGTCCTGTTTACTGATGCTGATTATGTAATTATGTAATTTAGCGCGAAAAATTTAACTTCATCACTTTCCAGGATGTTTGGTGGGTCAGGATCTCAATCACTACACATAATAACAACATCCATATTAATATAAACTGTCCGCGGGTTTAGATTGACAGGGGGGACACCTGGGAAACACTGACGTCATCAACATGACATGTACCGTCACGCCTCTTTAGGAGCCACAGCGCCGGCTTTCTGAGTGAATTACACAGCGGTATGGCGGAGATGCTTCGCTCTGTGTAGCCCCATTCACACTGGCTTTTGGGTGCGGCTTTAGAACGCCAATTCCCTGCTGCCATCTCAGTGTGAATCTCTCGGAGGCGGCGAGGGGTGAAATTTCGCCTCGTATTATTGGAGAACCGAACCAGTGTGAACGGATAAGCTGGCTTTGCTTATCAGGGGCTTGTCGTTCGGACCGTCGTTAACTACATGGGTCCTTAATGCAGAGAAATGTCCCACAAAGCACTGCTACATACACAAACAAAAGTAACGTAGTAACTGTGACTGTCTTTGGCAACTTATATGAGGAAAAAAAGACAGCAGATGTACGTGGAGAAGCTTCTGTCCTCCCGCCCAGTCATCGCAGTCTGCGGCTTCCCTGCAGCAGCGCCGGCTCTCTGTCCTCTCACACGGCTGCAGGTGGCAGGCTGGTGTGTGTGTATGTGTGGGGGCTGGCTGGGGCAGCAGGAGCGGATGCTGCGGCCGCTCGCTCTGTGGATTTGAGTCCGTATAGCTGCCGTCTACTCTGTTTCGATCCGTTAATTCTCTGAATTCATAGTCTTTCTAAATTCCACTGGTACTTTACCAGCAATAACCTGAAGCTGCTGAGTCTCGATCGTCACTCTCACTCTTTCTCTCCAGATTAGGATGTCATCGTTCATCTTGTAAAAATGCACATAGTTCGTTTGATCTTCTCCCTCCCTTTACTGATGTACTTCAAATATATTTGTCTCTGTAGTGAGTTTGTGATTATTTGGTAAATATTTCTCTATCAACCAGTTGTATATGGCTTAAAATAATCTCTTTATTTTTCTGAAAAATGCTCGGTTTTCACCGAACCCGTAGTCATATCATATCGTATCGATATCGAGATATCTGGCATGAATATCGAGATATGAAATTTTGTTCATATCTTTCAGCCCTAATCTCTGCTCGCCGTGGCACATGAGAGTGTGTTGGCAATGTGCATGTGCTTGCCTGGTGTGTGTGTTACATTCAGATCATACCTCTGCAGTTGTAGAAGCATTCCTTGCAGCCGCGCTGGTGCTTTGCTCAGCGGCTTGCACATGATGACCTCCAGCAGCTTATGATCAGACTGCACAGATACTGGTCTGCCGTAGACATACTGGTGGAATCTCTTAGCAGCAAACACTATGGCAAGCAACTCTTTCTCTATTTGCTCATACCTCTTTTCTGTGTTGGTGAGCGCTCATGAGGCATAGCACACTGGTCGGCCATCCTGCTGCAGACAGGCTCCCAGTCCATCTTTTGAGGAGTCAGCTTGTAGAGTCAGCGGCTGCATGTGATCGTAGTATCTCAGCACTGGGGCTTGTGTGAGGGTAGATTTCAGTGTCTGTAGTGCTGCGCTGTGGTGTGGGCACCACTGCCATGCTACATTCTTCTTAAGCAGCTGTCTGTGAGGCTTCATTTGGTATGTACTGCACCAGGAATTTTGGCATTTCCAGCAGACGTTGGAGACCTTGTTTTTCTTCTGGGGTTGGCATGTCGACAATTGCTCAGATCTTTGTGTTGTCTGCTCTCTGTCCTGCTGCCGTGATGATGTGTCCCATATACTTCAATGTATCAACTTTGAACTCTTTATTAAACTTCACATTTGCAGTCTTTGCTCTCTCCATTACTTTCTGTAGGATTTCATCATGCTCCCGCTCTGATGACGCTGCAATTATCATGTCCTCCGCTATGACGTACACACCTGGGATGTCACCGAAGGTCTCACAGTTTTTCTGTTGGAACACTTCACTGGCAGACTTGATCTCGAATGGAACCGGTCCCACGGCGTGTTGAAGGTGCATAACTTAGATGATGGCTCATCTAGCTTGATCTGCCAGTATCCGTCCTTCTCATCCAGGATGGAGAAGACGGATTTCCCAGCTAGTCTGCTGCGCACATCTTCTGGAGTAGGAATGGAGTTGTGCTTGCGCTTGACTGCCTCATTCAGGTTGCAAGGATCCAAACACACCCTTAGTGCACCGTTCTTTTTCTTTGTGGCAACAAGACTGTTCACCCATTCTGTAGGTTCACTGACAGGCGTTATCACCTTCCTGTTCTGCAAGTGTCTGAGTGTCTCTCTTAGTGAGTCCATGATAGAGAGGGGTACATTTCTGCATGCGTGAATCACAGGTGTGACACTTGGGTCAGTGTGTATGTGATGAACTCCGGGAAACTCACCCAATCCTGTGAAGACCCCTGCATACCTCTGTAGCAACTCCACTTTGGTGGATGGAGGTTTTCCCGGTTGCAGAGATTCTGCTGTAAGAGCCTCAACCCTTTTCACCAGCTGTAACTCCTCACACGCATCTCCTCCCAGAATCGGTTTGTCTGCCCGGCTAGTTACATGGAAGTCCAGCACAGCTTTGCATTTGGTCTTCCTGCATTCTAGAAATGCAACACCATCTGCTGGCAGGCGGGCCCCACCAAAGGCAATCAGTACAGTCTCTGTGGGCCGCAGCTGAATGGGACCTGGTAGCTGTCGGTACATGTGCATGGGAAGCACATTTGCATCGGCACCTGTGTCAAGCTTGAAATCAATGGCTACACCTCTGATTGTGGCTGTCTCATGCTACACAGTGTCCTTCACTTGGTGTGCTGCTATTATCTTATCATCTTCTATCATGCCAATGTATAGAGAGTCAACTTCACTCTCCAAATTATTTATGGTCTTAGTCTTGTAGCTGCTGCTTTTCTCTTTGCCAGCCCTACACACCTTTGAAAAGTGGTTGTCTTTTCCACATTTATGACACACTGCACCATAAGCTGGGCAGTGACGGGGCTCTTGCTTGTATCCACATTTACGGCAGACAGTTTTTGCCTGCTTCTTGCTTCTTGTTTTGCTCTTGTTCCAGCTGCCTGTGTGTGTTTGCCCTGTTGCTTTCCTTAATGCATCTACTGAGATGGACAACAGGTGACGTCTTCATAGCTTGTATTTGTGTTTTAGCGAGCTCTGCTGATGATTCCATGGCTCTGCGCAAAGTAAGGGCATTATCACGTAGCAGTCTCTCTTTCAGACGAGTGTCATTTATGGTAAAGACTAATTTATCCCTGAGCATGTCACCTTCATTTCTGCCAAACTCACAGTCTTTGCTCTTTGCTCTAGCTTTGTGATGAATCTGTCCACCAATATTCCCGATGACATTGTGTGTGACCAAAACTGATGGTGCTCGAAAACAACGTTCTTTTGTGGACTGCAGTAGTCACTGAATGCTTTCAGAACTTCCTCCATCGTTTGGTTATCTCCATCTGGGATAATGGTGAGTGTGTTATACACTTCCAGCGCCTCCTCGCTGACAGTGTGAAGTAGAATGTCTATTTTAACCTTCCCTTCTTTCTCCAACACACCTGAAACAACCATATACAGCTGAAAACGTTGTTCCCATCTTTGCCAGTTTTCAGCGATGTCCCCGGTGAGAATCAGCGGTGATGGTGGGTTGAACTGCTCCATGTTTACGTGCGCCGGCACTTGTTAGCTGCTTACTAATCTTCGGTTAGCTTGGGTTACTAACTTAATTACTGTTAATCACATATAGACATGGAGGCAAGGATGCGGTACCGGACTGATCTTTACTGGCGCTCAAGTCACACAACAACAGTCACAACCAATCACAGATCACAGTAGTAGCACACTCCAACACAGTCGAGCACCAAGTGCTCGATCCTATATACCACAACGTGTAACGTCATGCCTCTTTAGGAGCCACAGCACCGGCTTTTTGTGTGAATTCAACGCTGTTCGTCTATACGGCGAAGATTCTTCGCTCTGTGTGAATCACCATAGGCGGAGAATTGGCGAAGCGCGGCTGCAGCTTTTATGCGTCTTCTCCTGTGTGAATGGAGCTTGTGAATCACAATCGGCGGAGAATTGGCGAACCACCACTCTGGAGATAATGCGGAGACGCTGTGTAAAAAGGACTACTGTCTCTCTCCAATGGTCCAGGGCTCTCCCGGTCCCCACTCTCTCCCTCTTATGGCAAATGTCCGGTCCTGAATCACATAATTCCTCTTAGTAATTAAGCTACAGGCTAATTCATGGTGAAAACCCCAAAGTATTTCACAAATTAACAATCGCTAGCTTCAATGCAGAATTAACAGTGTGAAACTCTATGAGCACCCTTCACTAAAGGCTAGCAGTGATTAGCAATTCAGCTCATCTTTTACACGTTACAATCAAACAACAGCACCAAGTACATCAAAACACATGTATTTACTTCTGGCAGCTTCTCGGAGTTCACACACATCAAACACAGGACGACTATCTGTCAGTCTTGGAAGTTAGGAGTGTTGTTACTTTACTTTTACACAGGGTTCGTACGGGAGCTTGAAATCCGTGAAAGTGCTTGAATTCCAATGTTGCGTTTTCAAGGTCTGAAACGTGCTTGGATTTTAGTTTAAGTGCTTGAAAGTGCTTGACATTATAACTCTGTGTCTTGGCAAAATTGAGAACAGACTGGATAGTTTGCTTAGTACAAGGAGAAATAAAATCAGTGTGTGTGTATATCATCACACATGCAGCCTGGTAGCAATAGAGAAGGATGGCTGAGGAGAAGGTGAATTTGATGCAATTTGGACAGATGACATGTTCAGTATTAATAAACCTTGATGAATAAGCGAACAGCTTATAAAAGTTTATGTCAAAAAAGAAAATTACAGGGTGCTCTCAGGTCTCTCAGGTCTCTCTTTGTCTCGCTGCAAGTGTGCCTGAAGAACGCCAAGTGGCTTCCCTTTTTTTGGATAAAACTTTGTGTTCTTTAATTTCTAAAGTTTTTGCTATCATGAAACATCATTTGAGATGTGAACAGCATAATACAATGTACATAATTGTGATAAAAAGTGAAAAAAAAAATCAAGAGTATATATATTGCTGTAGATATATATTTTACCCCAGCGATAAGGTACTGGAAAATTTAGAAAATTACCCTTTAAAGTGCTTGAAAAGTGCTTGAATTTGACCTTGAAAAATGTGTATGAACCCTGTTCGTGGCTATCCTGCTCGGACGCCAATAAGGCCGCTTCTGCTATCGCTAACCTTTTTGCAGCATGTAGGTGACGCTAAGCACCTCACCCTTGAACAAGGTGAGGACAGGGTTGGCTAAGGACTACAGACATACCAACAGAGATTAGAGAATAAAAGATGCTTCACTGCCCCACAAACAAATGTGGTCTTCTGGTATTTGTGCAGACAAACCAACTATGAACGATTTTTAGAACTAACACCACTCTTCTTTTTCTCTCTGACTTTAAACTGTATATAGAATGAATGTTTTAACATGTTATAATCTGACAGATTTTAAACATATTTACACTTCATGAACTGTTATTTATTAACAACATAAACATTTTAATGTCTGCATATAAATGAATGAAAATAAGGGCCACAGGGCTACATGATATTGGGACAAATTAAAACAATTCGTTGGACTTGCAATTATTAAGTTAAATAAATAAACAGAGCCAGTATTGAATAGGAGGCATTATCATGTGTTGTTCTCTCTTTAAAGGGGAGTCGGCTGTATTTTCATCGAGATGATCCAAGGAGTGGCTGCCTTTCCTGGGATGAAGGACATCCACGATCAGCTGGAGAGGATTTTCTTGGTGAGTCACTGAGGCTGCAGTGTCACTATGTGCACTGTATACATGTGTATGTGTGCTGATGGTAATTACTGTAGAAAACCTCTTACCCTGCACCCAACAGTGCTGCTGGATCTCCTCTTCTTTCAGCAGAAAAGTATTGATGCAGCTATAAATACAACACCTGGGGTTCAGTTATGCTATCTTATTTCAAGGAAGTTACAAGACTTTAATTTTTTCCAGCCTGTTTTGGTAACAAAATAACACAACTTCTCAAACGTTGCCATTGATACATTTAGCTGTTTTTCCTACTCTGAAAGCTCACTGATATTTAAAAATTGTGCCAACAACACATCTATTTGTAAGACTGTCAAGAACACACATGACTCCTCCTTAAACTTTATCAGGACTGTACCCTAATCAAGAGTTCAAGAATTCCCTGAACCTTGATGCAGAATTGCAGTTAAAACACAGACAAGACAGATGTGTGCTATGTTTTACTCTGAAGTACTATGATTGGCTAATGAAGAGCAACTGATTCGAGAGCTCTCACTTCGTCACTTTGATTGCAGTGTTTAGTGCAAATTCAGCAATATCTACAGCCTTCCCTTTGACACGGTTAATAAGGTATCACATATGAAGAAATGCATGATAAACATTTTAATTCAGAACTGAAATGTTATGAGTGGGAATCGACTCAAAAGCAGTGTATATCCATGTATTAATACACTGACATCTTTAACAGGCACAGTGAAATAAAACAGGGAATTGAAATCAACACACTATTTGTCCCGTGATTGTTCTTCTCTTGGATGAGAAATGCTGTAGTGTGTGTTAACAGACAGGCATGTAGATTAGCATCTACACAGGCCAAGACACCCTGGGGTGCAGAGGTCCTGTGGTCCTGTGGTCCTGAGAGAACGCTTTGTGAGCTGTGGGCCATGTCTTAAGATGTGGAATTGGTTAGAGTTTATCAGATGTAGATGTCCTCAAGACAATGTCCTGGTGGTCTCACATGGGGGTTTCCTGCAGACACCTAGCTGACTGAGAGGTTTTCAAGTCCAATCAAAATTTCCATGTTGCTGATAATCCTACGTAATTCAATCATATACTCTTACCGCATTGCAGAGTGTATTTCCTGCATGGTTGCTGACAGGATTGTCAGCTGCAAGGTTGAACACACTGAACAGCAAAAGAGGAAGTGATGCCAAACTCTTATCAAGCTCAGAAGTGGTTCAGCATCAATACCAGAGCTGAGAGACAGAAACAAGGATAATGAATCAGGGAGTATGTCTGGCCTCCTTTTTCCATCTTTATTCTGCCTACTTCCATTACAGTAAGGTTTGCAGTTAGGTCACTTTGAGACAAGACAGACTTTGTTGTAGTCTGTCTTGCTGTTATACTGTTGCTCTGTGTACATTGACGCAGCAGCAGGCGATGCTTCCACTGACTAAATTAAGTCAGTGGCTGCTTCACTTACTCATGTGTATTAACCCTTGTATGGTGTTCGGGTCTGTGGGACCCGTTTTCATTTTTTAGCAAAAGTTAAACGGTCATTATTTTTTCCAACTAAAACTCATTTTCTGTGAAGAACATATATCAGAACACATTTTCAATGAACACACACTGTACACCCCCATACACATTTATTTTACACACAGGATGTTTGGGGCTAATAAAAGTGGGGAAATTGTAGGTCCTGTGTACTTTCCTCCTCCTGTCTGGGCCTGCCGTTAAGGTGTGTGTGTGTGTATGTGTGTGTGTGTGTGTGTGTTTGTTTGTGTGAGTTTTGTGTTTCTGCCCCTGCCATTCCCGCACATTGCTAAAAAATTCAAGCACCGACACCGTCTGCTCTCACATTCCTGCACATTTTACCCTCTGTCTTGTGGGAACCAATCTTTATATTTTCATACTCTATCCCAGGCGGGACACAATAAATATAGCTTTGCCAATGTGGTTCCTTATCACAACTGATCAAGATGGCCAAAAGATGCTCTGCTCAGAGGTCTTGCAGTTTTTTTTGGAAGAGAATGAAGCTGTGGATGATGATGTAGAGGAAGAGGTTTCAAAATATGACGATCACATATCTGACAGTGACTTTGAAGAAGAGGATGAGATTGAGCATCAGCTAGTTCCAAAACGAAGACGAGCCACAGGACCAGCCCGTCAAAGAAAGTCAAGAATGTGTACTCATGAGTACCTGCACAGGGATGGGAGAATCTGTGGCCAGGAGCATCAAAACCAGAGATCATCATGGATTATGATGTCACCAAAGGAGGGGTGGACAACATGGACAAGCTGGTGACTGCCTACAGCTGCAAAAAGAGTACCCTACACTGGCCACTGGTGATACTCTTTGACATATTGGACATCTCAGCGTACAACGCCTTTTTCATCTGGATGGCACTGAAGCTAGAGTGGAACAGAGGGAAACTCCAGGGGAGACGCCTCTTCTCGATGAACTGGGAAAGGTACTGTTAGGACCTCAAATCTAGAGAACACCACGTGTTCCAAGCACCCCAGCCTCTGCAGCCATCATGAGGAGGATTCAGGAGGAGAATGCTGGTGCCCCATCCACCTGGCCCTCAGAACCACCATCACAATCAGCTTGTGTTGTGTAAACTGACCTGAATGGGTTACATTTCTAATGTTCAACTAAAATAAAATCAATAGTTATGAAAAACTTTGCTTCATTTGTAAATGTGTTAAATTTCTTCCATTCATATCTTGATTATAACTAATTTTTTTTTTTTTTATTTCATTTTGCTAAAACAACCAAAAAACAAGTGGCAACCAAAAAACAAGTGGCACTTTTATTCATAAAAGGTAAAGGGCAAATATTAACCATATATGCTGTTTGCATTGCTTGTAATTGGGATAAGTAAACATCCGTTGAGTATTTTAACATGAAATTGTTTGACTGTGTTGAATTAAAGGCCCCAAAAAATGCAGCGGGTCCACCAGACCCACGAACACTGGCTGAGTAACCAAAATATGAATACAACACAAGGGTTAAGAGATTGAATCATCACCTGCCTTGTAACAAAAGTACAAGATTATAGACTAATGATTTGTGGTTTCTACACACACACACAAAGGCCCATCAGTAAGTCAAGAATGTCACAGCATACCTTTTCTCTCCAACTGACCAGGTGTTCCATCTGTGGACCCAGTCTGTTTCAAACTGGACAGCCTCCAGCAGGATATCAGGCTATATCACAAAGGACTATCATCTACACCATCCAGTGATGTTAGAGACCTTTTGATTGAGCAGAAAACAAAGGGTTTGCAGAATAAATGAAAAGCTGAAAAATCAGTATTGAGTCAGCATTGCATGGCTGGAACATTTCTGGAGATGTTCACCTGTACTAGTTCACCTGGTGTTTCTGCTCAATCAAAAGGTCTCTAACATCACTGGAAGCTGTAGATGATAGGTCCTCAGGTCCACAGATGAAAACACCTGGTCACCACTGTACTAGTTTACCAAGTAAACTACACTGAACAAAAATATAAACACACTTTTGTTTTTGCTCCCATTTTTCATGAGCTGAACTCAAAGATCTAAAACATTTTCTATATACACAAAAGATCCATTTCTCTCAAATATTGTTCACAAATCTGTCTAAATCTGTGTTAGTGAGCACTTCTCCTTTGCCGAGATAATCCATCCCACCTCACAGGTGTGGCATATCAGGATGCTGATTAGACAGCATGAATATTGCACAGATGTGCCTTAGACTGGCCACAATAAACGGCCACTCTGAAATGTGCAGTTTTGTTTTATTGGGGGGTTTGGGGGGGTCAGAAAACCAGTCAGTATCTGGTGTGACCACCATTTGCCTCACATCTCCATTGCATAGAGTTGATCAGGTTGTTGATTGTGGCCTGTGGAATGTTGGTCCACTCCTCTTCAATGGCTGTGCCAAGTTACTGGATATTGGCAGGAACTGGAACACGCTGTTGTATACATATCGTATACGTGTCGTATCCAGAGCATCCCAAACATGCTCAATGGGTGACATGTCCGGTGAGTATGCTGGCCACGCCAGACCTGGGATGTTTTCAGATTCCAGGAATTGTGTACAGATCCTTGCAACATGGGGCCGTGCATTACCATGCTGCAACATGAGGTGATGGTTGTGGGTGAATGGCACAACAATGGGCCTCAGGACCTCATCACGGTATCTCTGTGCATTCAAAATACCATCAATAAAATGCATCTGTGTTCGTTGTTCATAACATACGTCTGCCCAGTGTTGTGCCTGAACTCGTTCAGTGAACGATCGTTCATGAACTCGTTTATATTTTGGGCGAACGTGAACTGAACGTACTGTTTTCTGCCTGATGAACGTTATTGTGAACGCGTTTATTCTGGCGTTTGTGAACGGCGCTCTCTCACAGTTTAACTTTGTTCAAGAGTGCCAGATTTCCATAAAGCCTCCCAGGCAAAAACCCGTAAACAGGCCTTAATATGTAGCAGACAAACACCCAATCTGGCAACACTAGCCACCACAGAGTTGCACCACCATATGCATCATCAAAATGTGAAGCATGGAGACAAAAACAAATGAAGGCAGCAGCACTACCTCAGACTCTGCCTCCACCATTAATACGGCATCTTTATATGATTACTTATAACAATTTTATGAAAAGGTCAGTGATGTCAGGTAGGAAAAACCTGACCTTTTTTTGTAAACTTTGCCCGCTGGGTGCCCGAAATGACACACTGAACTAAAGCACCTCACTAGCCGTTCAAGGTCTGTGCGAGTGAATAAAAAAATCAAAAGACATGGCAAAAGCAAGCCAAAACAGTTCCTTTACCACCCAAATCGCATTAATGGCGTACAGTAGCGGCTGTCTTCATCTTCCAGCCACAGCTGGACAATCTGGTTTGCAGTATATTGCCGGAGACCTGCAGTTTCAGTGTTAAAACTGATAAAAATAATTGCTGTCTGTGGTTCTATATGGGCTGTGGCAATCATTTTTGAAAAATAATAGCTCGCAGCAACATATTGAGAAAAAAAAAGAACTATAAACTGGTTCATTTTTGGAACTGTGAACTGAACTTTGAACTAGTTCATGTAGAAAGTGAATTTTTCCAACACTGTGCCTGCCCATACCATAACCCTACTGCCACCATGGGCCACTCGATCCACAATGTTGACATCAGCAAACCACTCACCCACACGATTCAGATTCAGATTCAGATTCAGATTCAGAATACTTTATTGATCCCCGGGAGGAAATTGTTTTTTGTTCCAATGCTCCGTGCAAAGTAGAAATAGAAATACAGCATGAATGGAAACAAGCAATAAAGATGAAGATGTAAATAAAACTAAAATATTAAAGTAGACATTAAAATAAAATAAAATATCAAAGTAGACAATAAAATACAAATAAATAATAAAATAGTAAAGTATACAATCTGAAATATATACAATAAACAATGAAATGGTTGTAGCATTATAAATGAAATGAGAATGAATAGTTATATTGTTTGTTTTGTTTTATAAATAGCCAAATGAGTCCGATAATCAGAGGGAGGAGATGTACAGTTTGATGGCCACAGGTAAGAATGACTTCCTGTGGCGCTCAGTGGTGCATTTAGGAGCAATCAGTCTCTGGCTATTTTTGTTCAGTGTAGTACAGTGGCCATTGAGTTATTACATATATGTACATATTCTGCATTGGATCGTAGGGTGGCATAAATATTTCAAGTTGGAGTGAGATCTCATGAAACCTTTAATCCCTTGATCTGCCTACTCCTTCTAACGTCATCCCCAATCTGTTAATTGAAGCAGAGTGTAGTAGGGCAGACATAATGGATAAGAATATAACATCTGGTTACTTTTCAAAATAAAACACTCCGTGTTGACACCAGCACACAAATCTCAAAAAAGGGACAAACACAAGTTCTTCTGCTAATCCTTCGGTCGGGAACACTTAGTGTCTTTGTTTTTATAACACAGACCTATAACTGCAATCGGGAGTGATCATGTGATTATTGTGGGAACTACTCTGCCTCGTGACACCAGCTGTCTACCGTGCTGCGCCATGGCGGACTCAAAACGCAACCGGTGGGGATTGCCGGACGGCGGAGCAAAACCGGATCGGAGCCGTGACGCAGCAGACCCGTATCCAGTGGGTACATGTCCCTCGTCTGCAGGAATTCCACGCAAAGTTGGAAGTGCCCCACTGTTTAAAAAAAGTCGCCCGACTAATCCTGCCTTGTACTGACCGAGGTTGGAGAAACAGTCTCCAACTGTAGCTGGGACAATGCCTTCAAAAACGAATTAAAATCCATGCCCTTTTCTGTCCTCTGCAGCTGGGAGGCGATGGACTGTTTTGTGCTCATATTTACAGCCAACAACACTTCGCGTTGCACTTCGACATGGTGCTTTCGATAACATAACAGCTGATCTCCGAGATGGTAATGCTGAACCTGGTATGCTGTGATTGGAGGGGGTGGTGGGTGGGAATATTCAAATGTTTCCGTCAGTAACCGTTTTTATATCGTTTTTATACAGTCAATAGCCGCTATACTGCCGCTAGGTCCGTGGATTTAGAAAGAAGGTGGTAAATCTGGGGTCTGTTTTTGTCCGCCAGTTTGACGCCTCGGAGGGTACAATTTTCCACCTCAAGTGCTATGAAAATCGGAGCTGTCGATGTACTGGCAATTAGGTGTCGATGACGTGCACTGTTGTACGATCCACAACCAGGGAGGTTTAAAACCAGGAAACAGCTGATCACAGCAGTCAGTCCATCACTTTATCCGCGGACGTCAAGATGAGCAACTGGACAGCCGCTGAGATCCAGGAGATGCTAGCGTCCTGTAGCTGTCTTTGTTGTTCGCTTGCTGTTGTTGTGGTTATCTTTCTATCTAAAAGGGGCTACTGACATCAGTGAGCGATGCAGAATTTGACTCTCTCATCTGGAAACTGCAGGGAGACACTGTCAGAAACCTGCATCTCACTCAAAAAAGCATGAATGGTCATTTTTCTTTTCTTTTTTTTTTTATATTTTTTTTGAGGCATAGACACCTTTTATTTGACAGTGGATAGAGTGGAAAGGGGAGAGAGATGGGGGGTGTGACATGCAGTACAGGTCCTCTGGCTGGATTCTAACCAGGGTCCACTGCGTTTGAATCCGGCTCTAACCACTCAACTACCAGCGCGCCCAAGGATGGTCGTTTTTCAAAGTTTAATTGCGTGTGGCAGCACCACAGACCCAAAATAACATCCCAAATCCTAGAAAAAGTGAGTTTTTCACATTATGGGACCTTTAAACATAACAGTAACTTTCTTTGATATCCAAGCCTTATTCCCTGATGTTTATTCAAATGCACTTTTGCACAACACAATTAATATATTCCATTGCCTAGAAAATACTGATAAGCCAAAATGTGCCTTTTCATTCAAATCACAGTCTGTTAGTTAGTGTGTATTCAGATGTCAGCTAACGGTAGAAGAGACAGATGAATATGGAAATGCGGAGGTTTGAGGCTTGGCAAGGCAAAGTGGGATCACAAAACTCTCCCACCTGTCATAGCGAGCGTGATGTTGACATTTCCATCCATCGTGCCTGCCCCGTGTGTCTGCTGCTGGGCTGTCAGACGGGTCAGAGTTTGGATGCACAACCTCAGAGACTCAAGTGAAGGGTGCAATCAATGAATTATGCGGAGTCAGAAGCATCATAAAGGCCATGTTGTTTGAAGAGAAGAAGAAAAAGGTCAGCTAGATGTGCTGCCATTGAGTGCATGATTCTGAGGGGCAGCGTGAGAGTATGTGAGAACTCAGTTTGTGGCAAATAGCACAAGCTATGCAACCTGTCATCTTCTGTTCCCATCACCAGAACAGAATGACTCAGACCCAATCATGCAATGTTGTTAACCGTAGAGTAAAGAGGAGAGACTCAGTTAGAGCTTTGCAAAACCTGGTTGCTGCATCGGAATGCTGATAATTCCTGACAGATGTGTTCTACTTATGCACTGTTATATTATATTTAGTGATATATAGCTTACTTTAGAAATATATCTTATAAAAAAGACCTCCACTGATTTAACATCTCACTTAACGTTATGAGATTTAAGATGGACAGTTTAGAAGAAGGATCAAAATTGATGTAGCAAAGCCAGAGATATCTGATTTCCCTTGTCAAAACCACAGTGCCTACATTAACCAAATTACAACTTGAGCCTCAACAGTGCAGTTGTGAATTCAGATATATTTCTTTTCTATCTAACCTTTTATTTTTTAATTTTTAAACTTGTAGTTTTCAGCTGCAAATGACACCACTTGAGGACATTTATCAGTTCCATCACACCAGAATTGATATACAAGACAGTGTTTCCTCTAGGATTTTTTTCAGCAGTGGGGGCAGGCTCTCCGGGGAGCCGTGGCAGCATAAACAAATGACACTTGACTGCAGATTTGACTTTTATGCCCAGCATAATCCCCCTTTTTACTGAATGGCTGGCATGGAAAATGGCTTTTTAAAGGCTGAATGTAAAAATAAAAAATAACAAAAAATACAACAATAAAATAATAAAAGAAAATTATTTTATTTAAATTTGAATTTAATTTAGGGTCCCAGCCTGATAGCCTGTGCTTCCCTTTAGGTTTTTCTCCTCTACTCTCATCTCTCTCTCCTGCACCATCACTTTGCTCTCCGGCTCATTCACTCGGCTCTCCCCCTGCTGTACTCTGCTTTCCTTCACTTTGTTCCACTGCTCCTCCCTGTCTAATGTTACTTGTCTTATACGATTACATAAAACATTAACGTTAGATAATTTACACTCACATCACATCTGATTACAAGTGTGAACACAATTTTTTACCTAACCATCATCATTTGAGTCAGTAAAAGGCTAATGATGCCTGACTAGCATCATCTTCATCAGGTGTCTTTCTCTTCTGTGAGAAATATTTGAACAAGCTCATCTGAAAATGCAGTCAGCAGTTACATCATGGCGTGTATATATTCGCTTAATGCTATCAATTAGCTTACTCACGTTAGCGACACTGAGTTGAGTTGGCACCGGGCCCAATTAATTAAGCTACCGATATGTTACGTAACCTTAGCTGGCCATCAATATTTTGCGAATGTCTATTGAACTTATAAAATCTATTATAAGTTTTCTTAAGCTAATAAGTCTACCTTTTCTCCGGTGAGTCGTTGCCCTATTTTCAAGATGGCACTCCTCTGACTCTCTGACCTGGTGCCTGGGTGCTTGACGTGATGTCACTTTCAAGACCGCGCTCTCGCGAGTAGTTAACGAACGTCGATGGCACCAGTAAGTTCTTGGGGGGGGGGATCTATTCCAAAGAGTAGATACTGAGCAAGATAGTTATCTAGTTTACCTCAGCACTCGCGACACCCGACCCAGTGCAGGACTCTGCTGTGAAGGTGGAGATATGATGCAGCGGTGGTGTATTTGCGACATTAAAAAAAAAAGAAAACATTTTTTTTTGCAGGAGCGGCGGCTAGGATTTAGGAGTGGACAAGACAGGGAGCTGAGAGAGGTGTGGGCTATCAAATATCAACAGTCTTTCTCCAGAATCAATGGCTATACCTTTAAAGGATAATTCCAGTTGATTCAATTTGAGTCTGATTGTTAAAGTGTGGGCCATCATTCCTATCAGTTCCTACAGAACTGAGTAAACTAACTGAGGTCTGCTGCGATGCTAAAATAAGTCAATCTGTACAAGAAACCTGAGCTAATGAAGTTCTTAATAAACCTCCAGGTTAATCCAACATATTTGAACGAGAAAATCAAATGGAACTGTGAAATAACAGCCTGAACTGTTTGTTTACACATTTTACAGAATGGTTCATCTTTGTCCTGCTATACTTATTGTAGTTTTGTTCAAACACAGTTCCGTACTGAGGGACTTTTACCAACATTGCAGTTGCACCACCTTTCAGTTTTATCTCCATTTAAAGTGGTAGCTTATTTTGCTTTACTTTCAGTTTCTGTAGGTGCTACTTGTCCTGTATGACATAAATGTGGAGCTGCTGCCATGTTCCTGCTTTAAGCAGTGTCATTACCAAACCAAAAATTCCAAAATAAGACTTAGGCTGTAGTGAAATAGAGTTTTCCTTATAATGGACCAGTCAGTTCATTATTTATACTCGGATTACTTTAACATCTCTCAAAAGTATATGTATATCAGAGTACATACAGGAACGTGAAGGACATCATGTTAGTTTAGCACTTCATCTTCACAGCAAACTAACCAAATTCCTCCATAATAGTTACTTGATAGTATCAAGGCTGAAGCACCATTCACATGGATGAATATTGCATGTGACTTTTGCCATTTGGTGATTTGTTGTAATTTGTGTGCTAATTTGTATCCTGATGGATTTATACCCACATGCAGTCCACGGGGAGAGAAGAAAAACCTGTTTCTTCACAAACCTCTGTTCATCACAAATTAGGCCATTAACAATTTAGCATTGAATAAGGCTCATGTGAAAAATGGATAGATAAGTAAATCCAAAAACATTTTCCCCATTCTCTGCTTGTTTGTTGAACCCGATTTTTTTTTCTTGGGCGAATATCCCTCGGATACCAGCCTCCACAGTGTTATAATCCTTGACAGCATTAAGGCTGTGCCACTTCCTGGGCTTATCACTATTCCTTCAGAGGTGCATGTCTGGGCGAGCATGGCGTATATACACTTTTTCACTTATTTAAGGTATCTGCTTCAGATGCATGCTGGTGCCATGATGAAATAGCTGTTATCCCCAGGCATACAGTCTGGAGCTAGTGGCTTGTGATTTTCTTTAGATAGGTGGTAAAATGGCTTTATGTGTCTCAGTCTCTCTCTCTCTCTCTCGCTCTCTCGCTCTCTCACACACACACTATCTCTCTCTCTCTTTCGCTCTGCGAATGTCTGTGTGAATTAAAGTTGTGGTAGATGAGGCTAGGCTCAGACAAGCTGGTTAACTAGCTGTCACCACACAAAAGATCCACAGGAGGGACTGTATGAATATGGACATGTCTATTTGCAGGAAATGGCTTGTCAGGCAGGGGTCAGTGTGTTGCTGTACAAGTATGTGTGTGTTTCTACTTAAAAGACAACGAGCTGCCACCTTGCATTACTGTGACTGAAATAGCTGTTCTGTTGGATGAGATATGAGCACTGCGAAATGGTAATATGGTAATATGCTAGCTTATATTTCTGTGCATAAGGCTTGTTATTTACACCAGCACACAGGTTAAATTTACCTTATTATATTATTCAGATTATAGTCATTACTCAGTTTCAGGCATCACTGTAATTAAGATGTTTATGTGTTACTTACAGGAACTTAATATTGCTGTTGCTGTGCAGCAGAGTCTCAATGGATCAATGGATCAATGGATATATGCTGCCTCCACATACAGTATGGTGTATATGCCTTATCTGACATTCTGCATGATGCTGTCAAACCCCTGTGGTTATCTCTGTGTGTCTATTGTCAATCTACTGTGTTTTTTCCCTGATAACTTCGGTGGAACACACACAATGTTGTGCCACAAGTAAAACTTGGCTCTGTAAATGGCCAATAGAAATGTGATGCACAGTTGTTGCCTGCAGCACAGTGCATTTTCAAATAACCAAAAAGTGGAACTATCAGAGTGAACTGCCAATGGACTGTCATTGGCATCTGTCATCTAACATATTTTCTCTCTCGTGGCCTTCAATGATGTGACTAAAATGTGAGTTCTGCACATATCGTAGTGTGGTAATGCATCCTCCATCTATGTGCCTAATTGCATTAACATAATAGTGTTTACATGGGCTGTGAAAACAAGCTAAATGTTCATTTTTAAGCATACTTATGGTGTGACAGCGTAGATGTCAATCCACCTTTGTTTCAGACTGAAATATCCAACTATTGGATCTTAATTTCAACTGTTGGAAGTCTGCAGACATTTCTGTTCCCCTAAGGATGAATTATGATTAAATTACTTCAAGTACAGCCATCATCAGGTCCAAATTGTAAGTAGTCTCAATACTTTTCAAAACTTGTGAAGTGATATCGTTATGTATGTATGGATTTTTTTGTTCAATGAAAAGGTGACTGTTGGGCCACTGATACACGGCTGTAGTCTTTGGGATGTGTCCTAGTGCAACTTTTTTATCGAGACTCAAGCGACAACAGATGACTTGGTTGGCCTTGGTTGCTGTTAATTCTTTGATGATGGTTTGCTGTGTCTGGTCCAGTTCAGGTAAATGTACTTATCTGTTATCAATTTTAAATCACAATGACTTAAAACACGTTCATGTCCTTTGATTCCTGCTACATCTAGTCTCACGGCCTGGGGAATTAAGCTGCTGGTTATATGCCATATTTTTGCTGAACAAAAATATAAATGCAACACTTTTGTTTTTGCTCCAATTTTTCATGAGCTATACACAAAAGATCCATTTCTCTCAAATATTGTTCACAAATCTGTCTAAATCTGTGTTAGTGAGCACTTATTCTTTGCCAAAATAATCCATCCCACCTCACAGGTGTGACATATCAAGATGCTGATTAGACAGCATGATTATTGCACAGGTGTGCCTTAGACTAGCCACAATAAAAGGCCACTCTGAAATGTGCAGTTTTGCTTTATTGGGGGGGTGTGGGGGGATCAAGAAACCAGTCAGTATCTGGTGTGACCACCATTTGCCTCACATCCAGGGGCGGGTCCAGATAATTTTCTGGTGGGGGGCACAGGGGGTAACAACAATTAATCTGGGGGGGTCACCCAACAATGAAAGCTGCCACTGATCGCCCACTTCAATATGGGCAATGACTTCAATTTATATTGTACAGTTACACACTGTTTTCATCTTGCTTTTCTTGGCCACATTAGCTCTGCTGGGTTTACTCTTACCAAGTGGTAACACACAGAGCACTAGCATGTTTGCTGTACAGAGTTATCAAGAAGTTAGTGCTCCTAGCTCTGTACAGTGAATATAGCAGTGTTCTGTATAGTAATCACTTTTAAGCACCACTTAAATTCTTACAATGTAACAACAATATCCTTTAATGATAAAATAAAAGGACCTAGTTGCGCATTTCCCAGTGAAGACAGGGAGAGGAAGCTGCAGACACTGCATTAAAGGATACACTAACATGCAATGCAGCAAGTGTGATGTTCACCTTCACTTTACAGACAACAAGAACTGTTTTTAGGACTTTCACTATGAATGAAAGTCAGCCATGAAAAGAAAAAACGGAATGAAGAAGTCACTAGAAAAAGCTGTTTTATAAAAAAAAAAAAAAATGTCTTCATAAAAATATGAATGTGTGATTATTATTAATGTTATATACTTTTATGGGGCTAAGTAAGCAATCAACCCTTCAAATGAACCCTTAGTTGTTCTGAGTTGTTGTTACAACATTTCTCTAAAAACGTACATAAACATTTTTCAAAAAAAACTCTTTCATTTCTGCACCAGAGGCCTCCTACAACAACATCTGAAGGGTCAAAACATTTTTTTTTTAGGTTTTTCTATATTTGGGTCTTACAGGGTTAAGAGGAGCATTTGTTGTTTTGTCTTTAAAGAGTTTTCTATCATATTTAAGGTTCTTCTAACGTTATCTCCCAGAGTTCAATTTGAAACAAAACCTGACTGATCAGGGTTTATAATGTTAGGAATAATAGTTTTAAGTCTGATTGCAAGAGTTTAAGTGAGTAATTTATGATCTACATTTAATAAAGATATTGGGCGATATGAGGCACAATCTGTTAGTTCTTTACCTTCTTTATGAATTAATGTGATAACAGCTGAATTCCAAGTATCTGCGTATTGTCTGTTCTCAAGGGCCCAGTTAAAGGTTTTACATAGCAGAGGTACTAATCAAGTTTGAAATTCTTTATGAAACTCAT
The DNA here is from genome assembly GCF_900880675.1 of Sparus aurata. NCBI lineage: Eukaryota > Metazoa > Chordata > Actinopteri > Spariformes > Sparidae > Sparus > Sparus aurata. The sequence goes on along the minus strand of NC_044203.1, from coordinate 2,351,675 downwards.
TTGTGAATCCATCACTTCCTGGACATTTCTCATTTTTTGTCTTTTTTATAGTATCATACAATTCTGTCTCTGTTATTGGCTTAGCTAGATGATTGTTTTGATCTTCCGTTACTTCTGGCAGAGTGATATATTCCAAATACTTTTTAATTTTTTCCATCCGATTTTCCTGTATTTCCAGGGTATACAATGTTTGGTAATATTTAACAAATAATTTAGCTATTTCTGATCTTTTTATTAACATATTACCAGTTCTATCTTTAATTTTTAATATACTAGCTTTATTATTCTGTCTTCGAAGCCTCCATGCTAAAAGTTTCTGGGCCCTAGGTCCACTGTCATAATATTTCTGCTTCGCAAAGGTTAATTCCCTTTCTACAGTATTTTCTCCATATCTAGGTAATCTATTCTTTTTTTTAATTTCATCTATTTCATCCAGTATTTGTTTGGATGATCTCTTTTTATGTTCTTCTTGAAGTATTGTCAGTTTATTTGCCAAGTTATTTCTTTCCCTTTCTCTCTGCTTTCTCTTAAGTGAAGAAAAAGCTATCATCTCCCCTCTAATGACTGCCCCATTATCATTAATCTCGATATATTGTTTTATTGTTGTTGCCATTCTTTTTTTAAATTCAATATCATTTAGAAGAGAGTTGTTTAGTCTCCAGGTTGATACACCTTTTTCTATTGCCAATGTTAGCTCCATAGATATTATAGTATGATCTGATATATATTTATATATATTTTGCCAATAGAGCTTTGTTTAACTATTTCTAAATCTGATTTAAACATTAAGAAGTAATCTAGTCTTGAATATTTATTATGGGCTTTTGAGTAATAAGTATAATCTCTTTCATTAGAGTGTTTTTTCCTCCAAACATCTATGATACCAATTTCTGCTTCTGCCCTCCTTAACAGTGCTGATGTTTTCTCTGCTTTATGTTTCACGTTATATTGACAGTCTAACTTTGGATCCATTATCAAGTTTAAATCTCCACCCATTATTGTTGTCCCTTTTGCCTCTGAAGTAATTAATGCTATCATTTTGGCCATTAGCTCCGGTCCCTGCTCTGGTGGATAATATATGTTTAACAGTGTTATTTCTGTCTCTTCTATTTTACCTTCAACTAATATATATCTCCCATCCTTATCTGCAAGAAGTTTTCCAACCTGGAATGGTATATTCTTTTGAACTAGTATTGCAACTCCTCGTCTTGCAGAACAATGAGATGAGGAAAAGACTGCAGCATCAGCAATTCGTTCAAATTTTTGATGTTCCTCTTTTGATAAGTGGGTTTCTTGAAGGAATATTATATCCCCCCCCCCCCCTCCCTTTTTAATTTTAACAGAATTTTTTTCCTCTTAATAGGATTGTTTAATCCATTCACATTAAGTGAGATTACTTTAATGTCTGTCATCATTAAAGGGGCATACCTTTTTTATCATTTAGTTTCTTCCCCTTATACAAGGTCCCCACCCTTGCCTTCAAAACCAAACAACTTAAAACAGCTAATTGCCTTAGGTTTCTTTTCCTACTGTTCATCTGATTGAGCCAAATCCCATCGTTTCCTCTTGTGTGAACCACCCGAACAAACAAAAGCAAATAGAAAAATAGAAATAACTCTAAAGAAAATATAAATTTGACCTCCATTGATGCTACCACTTCCTGTGGGTAGCTTTGTGTTTTCCATGTGTACATGACATCCCATTCTTAATCAATAGGGTTTGATATGACGTCGGTCCACCCTTTGCAGCTATTCTGTTTAATTTTTTCCAAAATTCCGTTTTTTCCGTTTACATTTTTGGGAATTCCTTTTTTTTTTTTACCTTTTACTCTTATTATACTACCAAAAACTGTGTGTTTTTAATGTAAATGACAAAAATGTGCACAAATTAAATAGAAATTACCTTAAATTTATTGAGGTGACAAACACATTTCCTCAATACTGTACCATACAGTACATTAAAGTGCATCAAAAACATTTTGACTTCATCATGTCTTCATACAGTAGTATATTCTGTGTTTTTATGGGTTTCATTGAATAAAAACATGGTCAGCTCTCAGGCAGATGCAATAATTGTTTGCATACCAAAATTGTTCTAAAAATTTAAGTTGCAAATATAAAAAAAAAAAGCAAAGATGACCAACAAATTGAGAAATTATACTTGTGCCGTTATGTCAAGTTAGCATACTAAACCAGCTAGCAGTGAAAACACCAACCCTCCCCCTGTCCTCTGAGCTCCCAGCCCAGGCAGAGTCAGCTAAGAGGGCTGTGGCTAACGGGGCTAGCTAGCTAACAGCAGCTACTGTTAGCAGCAGTGAACGGTCACTCCAGTATTATATGCCGATAAAATGAATCGGACAGGTGGCTAACTCTCACGCATTACACCTTTAATTATGATTAATCAGGTCTGCTTCTTTGCAAAACAACAGTTCACCTGACGCATAAAAGTCGTTCAGGAACTGCTCGGCTCTGTACTGAGGGGTTAATGTCAAGTTTTTCAGTTGTTTCGCTGACGAAGACGGAGCCGTGGGCAGCCGCTTCGCCATGATTACATTGTTTTGATGGAGGAGCTCAGTCTGTAGGGAGGGGGGTGGCGGTGACTTGTTGTGCCACCCAGATTTGCTTCCCTCCATGCAGTTTTCCCCAGACATACGTTCCTCTTCCACACGAAAACAGCATTTCAGTGAAATTATGCCAAATTCCGCAGTATTCCGCGTTAAAAAGTAGATTCTGTTTTAATCGGCCAATTCCGCGATTTCGTGTCAATTTAAATTTTAATCGCACATTACATCATTTCATTTATGTTTTACGCATCATAAATATTATTCACGCAAGATTTCCATGACTTTTCCAAAACTTTACAGGAAATATCATTTTTCATCAACTTTTTTAGGACCTAGAAAATGCATTTTCAATTTACAAAGCTTTTCCAGGTTTTTCATGACTGTACGAACCCTGCTAAGCACAATCATCACAATGACATTTAGAACAGTAACAGCAGAACAGCTTTGTACAGTAAACGTACAAGTTCACTTCAGTAATCAGTTTTAAGCAGTGTAGGTACCACCTACCACTAAAAATAAGAACATTAATCATATTCTATATTCTAAATCAGCACTTAGTGCTCAGCTTTGTATATTAAACATCTCAGTGCTCCATGTAGTAGTTACTCTTAAAAATGAGTCTGTGGAAATTAACACTCATGATCAACACTGACATTTAAAGACAAAAAAATGCATTCTTTCTTGTTCCCACGGCCAATGTCTGAAAAATATATGCAAACATGTAGATTCTGGAATTCTTAAATGAGGAAGAAGAATTAAGTTCATTTTTAAAGATGTTTAACACTTCATTTAACTTTATTTAACTTCAAAAAAAGTTTTAAAAGTTGAGTGGGATCATTAAGCAATGACAACTCCAAAGTAACATTTAGATTTTCAAGCTTTACCCTTTTATATATATTAAGGGACAACTTAATTTCAGCAGGCAAGTATTACAAAATAGTAAATCACATGTTGCTGGTGATAGGTTAATAGCATTTCTAATAAATATTCTACCTCTACCATGGGGACCTTTCGGTGTGACAAGAGTTGGATGAACTGGGAGGTTCCTGTTGGTGCTGGAGCTGCTGGAGATGTTATCTGACTCAGCATCATCATCACCAGGGTCAGTCCTCTCCTTTTGTGCATCTAAAAGTATTGATTGACACAGTAAACACTTCAATAATTCGATTTGTAACTGTAAATAAATGATTTAATTTTATTTTTTATAAAGTCTACATTATTTTTAATAATATATAGCATACATTGCAAATATTTAAATACACATTTTTAGTGCATAGTGCCAGTTTAGTACTGTGATTAAAAGGAGGTATTTAAATTGCTTCATTCACTGAATAACTGTAAAATCATGCAGAACACCACATTACACATTTTAAAGTGTTTCCCTAATACCTGAACTTTCACCTGGAGGTCCATGAGGGCCAGTCTGGCCCTGGAAAAGTTGGCCTGTGTTAGCTGCCTGGCTGCATTCAGCTTGACTACTCTCACTGCTGGTCATCTACTCTCTCCCTGCTAATTTTCTTCTTCATGAAGTAATTGGAGATACCTCCCTGCATCGTTTCATTGTAGTTTACATTCAAAACGTGTCCACAAACACAATGAAAAGCAACATGTTATTTGTACTGTACCAACAGTGGCAACATTAATATGATACTCTGTTGTTGACTGTTAACTAATGTCACAAAATGTGAAACTTAGAATGGATGCTAATTGCTAACGTTACTGAAACAGTGGAGAGATTTTTACATTCATCCAGATGGAGAGCTAACTAAAGTAAAACACACAAGAACAGTTTCCCATACTAATTGAACTAAATTAGACCCAGATGGAACAGTAGTTGGCAAAACATTGTTGTGACAGTCTTAAAGGTCCCATATTATACTGTTTTTCATCAATTTCACACAGCTATCAGAGGTCCAAAAACTCTGTATTCGATATGCATTGCCCCAAACCCATCCCTGGTCCTGAATTTCAGCTGTCTAAAAGCCACTCTACAGAGCTCTATTCAGAGCAGTCTGTTTCTGTGTCTGACCTTTAAATGTTAATGAGCTCTGTCTGTCAACGCCTACTTGGAGAGCCCTTCCTGCTACGTCACTCTCAGGGAGAGTGTGGCCCAGTTGTTGAAAAACACGTGCTAAAGTGCCCTCTTGGGAGCCAAAACGTGTGCTAAACTGCCCTCGTGGGTGGCTAAACATGATAAACTGCACTCTTGGGTGGCAAAAACGTGCGCTAAAGCGCCCTCCTGGGAGGCAAAAATGCGTGCTAAAGTGCCCACCTGGTTGGCAAAATAAAACTGCCCTCGTGGGTGGCAAAAAAGCATACTAATGTGCCCTCTTGGGAGGCAAAAACGTGTGCTAAAGTGCCCTCTTGGGAGGCAAAAACGTGTGCTGAAGTGCCTTCTTGGGTGGCAAAAACGCATGCTAAAGTGCCCTCTTGGGAGGCAAAAGCGTGTGCTAAAGTGCCCTCCTCACTGGCAAAACACACTAAACTGCCCTCTTAGGTGAAAATAAAACAGTTAATTGCTCTCTTGGTTGGTTAAAACAAGTTTAAGCGCCCTCCCAGTAGGCAAAACGTGATAACCTGCCCTCTAGTCTTGGGTTGTATAAACGCGTGCATAAGTGCCCTCGTGGTTGGTAAAACACAAGTGCTCTCTTGGGTGGAAAAACACACTAAACTGCTGCCATTGGATGGAGAATATTGATTCCAATTAAGGTATGCAAGCTTTCCCAGAGTATTTTTATGGTCTCAACAAGTTAAACCCTGTTTATGTTCAATACACTTTGTATGGCCATTAGCCCATATTTTCTGGGTTTTTTTTATTAATTAATTTATTTCATTTTATTTTATTAGCCGACAGGCTAATAAACTTTCTATATTTTATTTCCAATTTCCAATTTAGGCTAGGTCAGTTAGATTCATTGTATTTAGTAAATGATGGAATAAATAGCAGCTAGATAGATGGTAACTTAAGTTTTAAAAACACATTCCCGTTGTTAAGATAAGTCCATTCCATCCATTTAAGTATTCAGTTTTAGACACACTCTCTCTCAAATGGTCATATGTCAGTGGGGACTTAATACTGACTGAGGTGCAACCCGGCATCCTACTGCTGTGTGAGGTAGGTAACTAACATAGCAAGCTGTCTATTAAGTTACCAATTTTGCATTACTAAATACTAGTGTATGTACCCTGGGAGTGCTATTATTAGGTAGAGATTCCTATCACATGTTTAAGCCTAGGCTGAGGAGCTAGCCTAGCTAAGTCTTGCGGGAATAGCTTTTTAAAGCTAGCCAGTAAAATTAAAAGTGGGGTTAGCATTGCATATCAGGGAACAGCATCATGAAGCCCAAGGAACACACCGGACAGGTCAGGGATAAAGTTGTGGAGAAGTTTAAAGCATGGTTAGGATATGAAAAAATATCCCAAGCTTTGAACATCTCACAGAGCACTGTTCAATCCATGGGATGGGAAGATGGATGGAGCCAAATACAGGACAATCTTAGAAGAAAACCAGTTAGAGTCTGCAAAAGACTTGAGACTGGGGCGGAGGTTCGCCTTCCAGCAGGATAACGAGCCTAAACATACAGTCAGAGCTACAATGGAATGGTTTAGATCAAAGAATATTCATGTGTTAGAATGGCCCAGTCAAAGTCCAGACCTAAATCCAAGTGAGAATCTTTGGCAAGACTTGAAAATTGCTGTTCACAGACACTCTATTTAAATCACGTTGAGAAAAAGTCCGTAGCTGGTGAAGTTACACGAGTTCATTTGCTGCTGCGGAGCCACTTCCTTTGTCTTTTCTCCAAAATAAAAGCCTTCATGAGATCTTAACACAGTCTAGTCACACAAGGTTTAGGCTTTGCTTCTGTTTTAACATGCAGCGTCGGTAAAGAGCTTTAGCGCAATGATTGACATTACCCAAAGTCAATGACCATCGGGGGGGGGGGGGGGGGGGAGCACACGGGGTGGCCAATCAGATTACAGGGGGGGCTGGTGCCACAATGGAAGCCCTGCCTCTAACCAGGTGCACATTCTGGTTGGAAAGAAAACCTGCAGACTTGGCCCTCCATGGCACATGGCTGCCCACTCCAGTTCATGTAAGGCATATACTCGAGCTATGGAGCTTGTTTTAAAAACACAAAATAGACTTGATTTTTACCTGTATCAATTCAGCGCTGTTGAGCATGCCAACACTTGTCTTGCCTGGGCTAGTACCAGTCATTGGGCTGTTGCGCCCTACTTGTACAATTCATCAATAGCGAAGTTGTGCAGATATGCCACTACTTTTGGTTTTCAAAATGTCCCATTGTAAGAGTGAGAGTGCACAGCCCTTTTTAAACGGACAGACATGTAAGGTAGTCTGTAAATAGGATCAGTAATTAAGGCATGCAGTTCTACATCAGCAGAGCAGTGTGCAAAATATCAATATCATCAATACTCACTTCTCTTACTGTAAACAAGGCAGGACATCTGTCTACAAATTCAGATATCACAGGTGCGTCCTGGACAACCTCCTGATGTCTGTAGGAGAAGGTCTTCTGCATTTTCTCCATGACTACAGCCTCGTTGTTTGTCTTTTTCTCCTCTGTTAAGAGAGCTACCCTTTCATCTTCAAGACTCTCTCTTGTTTCACCGATAGGGAGGGATGGTAGGAAGTTGACCTCTGCTTTTCTTGGTTTTTTGATGTTTGCGGCTGCTTTTTCTTGACCTTTGCGCTTGTTCTTGAGAGAGTTCACACTGACCTCAGGGTGTCCAATCTTGTTAAGTTTTGTGCGAAAATTTGCAACCTTTGTCTTTAGATACTGTTTCCATCCCTCATGGCCAGCACGAGTTCCTCTTTCCCTCAAGCATGGATGGGCATGCACCAAGACCGCAGCAGCCTCTTCAATTTGGGAATCACTGGGATATGCCGTGTATTTGAAGATTTCTTCAGCCGTGCCTTCAAGGATATCCATTCTTAGCTTTGGTGGTGGGTTAAGAAGAGTACCATTTGCTCTGACTTCTGCGTTTGCTCTTTGAAGCTGAATTTCAGTTAAATATGAAAAGCGCAGAACCAAGAAGATTGGAGGCCAAGAACAGGTTCTTGACTCTGGAGCTGGATCTGAAATTAGAGTGTCTGCACTGCCAAATGAGTGATCAGAAGACAAAGTGTCTCGGTCAAGGGATGGAGAGCTGAGGGGGTCCACAGAAGTCCATCCAGGGGTCACAGAGCTGTGGGATGTTGTGGGTGTAGTCATTGGTGTGTTGGTGCTGCAAGGTCGTGGAGACCCTGGAATGTTGGAGCTAGTTTCTTCACATGAAAAAATATCACTTTTTAGAGCATCCCTGTCTCTAATTTCACTGGCTGACATAAGATTGAAAATATTAATTTCCAAAGTCTGCGTCCTTGTATTGGAGTCCAAAAACAGTCTTAATCTCAAGGTTAAGTTGATCCACAGATGCTGGTATCCCTGGCATGAGGGTAAGCTTTCTGGCATCATCTCCATCAAAAACAACTCTCAGATGGACAGGACTTGACATCTTTCTCTCAATGTATTCTAGGGAACAAATACAGGAAACAAAAGTTAGGATATGAACCATTACAGCAGCTTGATATTAGAACTTAAACCACTGTAATGGTTATTTTTAGCTAATCTGAGGATACACAACTGAGAAAGAAGTCATATTGCAGACCTACCTTAAACAATAATATGCCTTTTCAAGGTAACCATTCGTCTCACACCTACAGTGAAGTCACAGAGTGGATATGCATCGGCCAGGTCCTCAAGATCAACCAGCGCAACCTCTCTATTAGGAGATATGGTCAACTCATAAGCTCTGAAGTGCTCATGATACCACGCACACAATATTCTTAGAACAAAGCTCAAACTATTTTTTACAATGCACATTTGAAGAATTTCTGCAAACTCAGGCAGACCACCAGTTGAACCATAAGGAATTAGCATGCCAATTCTGTAGGACATTCCTTTGACGGTTGCATTGTTGGCTAGATGTACCCTTATTTATCTTGAAGTATTTCTGCCTGAGGCTTGTCACTACTTCCTTGTTCAGTACATCCACAGGAAGCGTGGAAACATTTGTAACTTCCACTGTGGAAGTAAGGTGGGATGCATTGATATGATATGCAATCACTTGCTGATGTTTGGCTGCTAATGTGAGTGGTATATTCTTGAAACAATTCGTATGACGAGCAACTTGCTTAAAGAAGTTATGCTTCGCCTCAAACCTCATAGTTTATTGCCTAACTAAAGGCCCAAAACATTCAATCATTTGAGGGTAATGTTCAAGATAGTGATGTTTTGGCAAGAGTCGTGCTGGAAAAAGTTCCAAGAATCTATCTCTGTGTTCTGTGATATTGCAGTCCAGGTAAGCAATGGTTTCTTTATTAAGAAGAGGGGCAACAGCGAGTTCAACTATTTCTTTTAAATCAAGCAACACAAGCCAAGCAGGTTCTGCTTCAGGTATGAAGCCTCCAATTATAAATGGAAGCAACCTCAATAAATTCCAATTCTCATGGGCGTTGCCAGGGGCGAAAATCCCATTTCATAGTTGGGGGGACAATAAACAGTAAAATTTTAGAGAATAATTCCAGGGGGAGACAAGGAATAAAAGTTGTAGCCTGTCTTTTATACAGCATCTTTTACCGCAATCTGAGGCTTTAGTCTCTCTATCTCTCCAACAGGCAGGCAGAAGACCTTTCTTAGCACTGGCTGAGTCCACCTGCACATGTCTAGACTTAAAACAAAATGACTGAAATCAAATTAACATGTACACATGCAATGAATAAACTAATTATCAGGCAAACATCTAAGTTTGTTTATCAGATTTCTCATAATCAGATAACTGCCTTTTTCCAGATGAAAGATATCAGATTATGCTATTCTCTCTCTCTCTCTCTCTCACTCACTCACTCACTCACTCACACACACACACAGTGTTGCACTCTTGCACTGTATGCATGTTCAAATCAAATGTTTTAAAAAATGTTATCAAAAGTAATGATAATTACAATAATTGCATTATACTGTATTAGTCCTTACCCTACATGTATACAACAACACTAACTTCCACCACAGTCCATTAGATATCTTTACAAGAGGCAAAAGCTCCAAACAATCCCAAAACTAAAAGAAATACCTTAAAGAATAATCCAACATAAAACAATTTCTCAAAAATATATATTTAAACATCTGACAACTATGCCACAAAACTGTATGTATTCTAACTCTCTATCTGTAAAACAGTTTTACAGATAGAGAGTTAGAATACATACAGTTTTACAGTTAGAGAGTTAGTGCTCTTGCTGTCCTGTCCTGTCCTCTCCCTCTCCTCTCCTCTCTGTCTGTGACTATCACTATCTGTATCTCTTAACTTAACAGCCCTCGTAATTGAGTAGGCTTTTGAACAATGCAGGATAAATGTTGCAGACAGCCTGGACCTGGCGCTTTCAGTAAATGTGACGGTGTTGTTGTAACTTATGTAACTATGTCTGTGTGGTATAAACCTCTTACCCCGCGAAGCACAGTGTGAGGAGCAGGCTCCGTCCACACGCTGCTGCAGCTGCTAGCTCCGCCTTGGAAAGAGTGTGGGGTGGACTGAACCATGTGTAAGAATGGGAGGGGGGGGGACTAAATCTTTAAAGATGTAAATAGCACATTATTGCGCGATTATAATGAGCACCGCTTACATTGTGCTTTCAATAAATGCTACTGCATTGTTTAAAAATTATTAATTGTGTCTCAAATTATTCAAGGGGGGGACAGCTTTACTGGAGAGGGGGACATGTCCCCTATGTCCCCCCCGGGATTTCCGCCTATCGGTGTTGCCTCCAATGGTCCTGTTAGAGGCATAAATGCATGGTATGATATGTGGTTTATTAGTTCTAGCCCCAAACTTATATGGAAATTTCAGGATTCGTCCGTTAAGAGTGTTAAGAGTCAGACTTTTTGGAAATGAATTCGCCAATGCAGAGGGCAATCTCAACTAGAATAACACCCTCACATAAGTCATGAACAATGTCAGGCGGGTAACCCTGAGTAACATGAAAAAAAGATAAACTCTTCGTGAACACACACTCTCTCTTTACTCCACAACAGATGGTTGAGTTCTCTCTTGCAAAAACAATGTGTCTCATTAATGTCTTTTGTTCGAAGGTTAAAATGACCTGACTGAACAGCCTTAGCCTGAATGTCTGATCTCTTACCTGTACTAAACCTGCAGAAGTAGACACCAGGAAAGCTTTCAATAAAGCCTGCTATCCTGTGGGCTCCTAAATTATCTGCAATGACAGACTGGGCTGTGCCTTTCACAAACTCCCCAAGACCTGACATAAAACACTGTGCTTCTCTAAAATAACCAAATCCTGTAAAAGGGGTTCCAAAATGTGTTCATACCCATACACCTTTACATCAGTAGCCTTGCATAATACAGCCAAATAAATGGAAGAAAGCGCTGAATGAGATCCAGGTGGTAAATTACCTAAAATCCAGTACACTCCACAAATTTTGAGTTTTTCTGGACGTGCCTAAGGAGTTGCAAACCTCAAAGTCATCAATATACAGCGATACCGATAATTTTAAATCCTCCCCAGTGAAAAACTATTTTCTTTAAAGTAAATCTCTAATCGATTTGTACTGCACTACACATGAGGTGTTTCTCTGTGTTTTGTGGGTATGGATTACATTTTCTAAAATGTCACTGTTACTTAACAGGTGCTGCAGAGAACGCAAAATAGGAATATACCAAAATGCCCTATTGGTCTTAGGATCAAGGATGTACTCAACTGGGTTCACCACATTGAAATGTTCTTCATAATAATTGGCCAAATTAGGCTGTGTTTGAAGGTGGGACATCAGGGATATTTAGGTTTGTTGTGAAATCCGATATTCCAGGGTATAATTGGCTGTTTTTGACTATTTTTGATTTTGCCATTATATTTCATCTTAAAAGCTATTTACATTATTTTCAGCACAACCTCACATGTGTGACTGTACAGTTATTTTTTTTATTTTGACATACTGTATTAACACAATGGACCTAAAATCACAAAAAAAAACATGAAATCTGAGTAGAAAAAGTTAGATTTTTTTTACTGTGAAAACCACAAATATGTTTAACAAACCATTTTTTTTACTTTTGTTTACTTATAATGCAAATATAAATTGTTGTTTATCTACATTTGTGCATACATTTAAAAAATGTACAAAGTTATATGTAACTATTTACATTTAAATGCAGGCAATGCTCAGGTCTGCTGAGCTCCTTCCAGCTGAATGAAGAGCTGCACTGCCTGCTCCACATTCAGCATCTCCTCATTATTCTGACTCATTAAACAAAAAAACGACTCCACTACTCACTAAACACACTACACCAAACACTACATAACACACTAACTACACACTCCAAACACGCTAAATGTCACAAATCTCTCAACTCTCACACACACCGACCATCGTTGCCTGTCAATCATCCGCCTAGGTCCCTCCCACAACTTCCTGTTCCTCAACAACCAAACTTGCTGCTTGGACACTTTCGTGACAAAAGCCAGTTTTTACCATTTCTTCCTGCACCAGACACATAGCAAACATGACGCGATGTTCGCGAAAAAGCGTGGCGGACATTATTTACCCTAGGTCCTGTTTTGGATGTGCCGATGCTTCCGGTCCGACGCTTCGGGAGGTGGGCCGTGTAGATAGCGGCTAGCGGCTAGCTAGCGGCTAGCTACACACGAACATCCACAGATTCCGATTCCACTTTGTTGTCCGCGCGTCTCCAGATCTCCTCAGACCCGAACAGACTCGGTCCGGACTCGTTTAATCTCATTGATCCACAACAGTCAGTTTAGATGCACAGAACAGAACAGAACGGGACCGAACCGCCGGCAAAATCCCGGTCCAGCTCGCGCCGCTGCAGGTATAAATCTGCTTGTTTGATTGGCTCTGGTGCGCGCGTGGACACGGTGTGCAGTGATTGGCTCTGGTACGCACGTGACTGTAGTGGCTCCGGTGGACAATGCTCGTGGAATTTGTAAAGCATTTATGAAATAATTTATTAACGGTATCACTGCAGTCCAAACAAATGCGAAATAGCACACCCTTGAACCACGCAGCAGCCATGTTGAAACTCTCAAGTCAGTCTTAACCTGATCCGCAGAGATATTTGAGGAACACACACATACACACGCACACACACACACACATACACAGACAGACAGACAGAGGTTATTTGCTTTTATAGAGAGATGTTAGACTGGCTGTTAAAGGTGATCAGGACAGAAGGGGAGCTCAACAAATAGTGTAATTCATGCAGTAATTCATCAACAGCTGTTTCCGGCACAAGCAAAATATGTTCCAATTTTAATATAACTGAGGCTATGTTCTGCTCAATAACATTGGGAAGATCTTCAATACTGGAATAACCAGTAGTGATATGAGGGGGGATACCATCCCCCTTGTTAGCAATATTACCAAAAAGCATCCCCCTTGTTAACCTGCCTTCACTCTCCATCCCCTCGTAGCAGATAGTGTGTAACAAATAACAATCGGCCACGATCAGCTCCGGCGCACAGTGGAGTCAAGCCGGGCACAGCTGCTTTGCGCTCGGGCTGCCTGGTACATTTTTGACGAAAGTTGCAACAGGCTGCTGCACAGACCTGGCCACGTCTCTCGGGAGGTCAGCGGCACACAGCAGGAATACAAGCAAGCAGCATCGCTAGCTATGTCTAGCTATGTGAATTTGTGGCCAAAATGGCATCAAAAAGAACCGCACAGCTTGACCTTTGTTTATTTTAAAAAAAGAAAAAGACAGGTGAGAAATTGGCTTGGATTTGATTCCTCTCCAGACAATTAAAGATGTATGAAAATCCGCTGGTGTTAACTACAGACAAACTTAAAGGGGTTTCCGAGGGGCCTTAAAAAGTCTAAAATTGGACAATCTTAATTTTAGGCCATTTTAGGTCTAAAGTATCCAGGACGTTGAAAGCGGAGGTGCTTTGGATTTTGAACACCGTGTGTGTGTGTGTTTGTGTGTCTGTGTCTGTGTTTGTGTTTGTGTGTGTGTGTGTGTGTCTGTGTGTCTGTGTGTGTGTTTAATTTAGTTAAATATAACTGTCCTTGTGTTTTACTTAAATTTAACTATAAATTTGGTTATTTCTGAAAGTAATTATTGGATTGCATGTTTCCTTACTTACTATTGTTCACACAGAAGTGTTATCAATTTAATATCAATTCAATTTCATTGAAATTCCTGTCTGTCATTACTTGTGTAGCAAATGAACAGAGTCAGACAGCAGTAAGGCAACAAGGTGGAGAGGAGTGCTCAGGCAGTTCAACAGCAGCAGCAGGTTCAGGTTCAAGAGTCTTTATTATCCCTTAGGGGCAATTTGTTTCACAGCAAGTAGCAAACATACAACAAACACATCCAAAAAGAAAAAAACATTCAACATATGTCATTTAAAAGCCTGATCACTGCAGGGACAAATGAATCTCTCCATCTGTTGGTGTTACATCTCTGGTGCACGTATCTGCATCTGGAAGGAAGCAACCTGAACTCACTGTGCAAGTGGTGATCAGGGTATGCCAGGATCAGTCTCGCTTTGGTCACTGACCTCTCTTTGTGCAGCTCGGAGAGGTCATTTAGGGCTGTGCCCGCAATTTTTCTGCACACCCTGAGAATTCCCAAAACTGTATTCTTGTTTTTACATGTTAAAAGACCAAACCAACAGATGAAGTTAAAGGTTAATAAAGACTCGATAAAACAAGCATAAAACATTCTCATAAAAGTAAGGCAACAAGGTGGAGAGGTGTGCTCAGGCAGTTCAACAGCAGCAGCAGTAAGGCAACAAGGTGGAGAGGAGTGCTCAGGCAGTTCAACAGCAGCAGCAGTAAGGCAACAAGGTGGAGAGGTGTGCTCAGGCAGTTCAACAGCAGCAGCAGTAAGGCAACAAGGTGGAGAGGAGTGCTCAGGCAGTTCAACAGCAGCAAGGCCAGAAATAGATGATAAAACAGAAAGTTCAGGCATTTCAGATTCTGAATGTGAAAATGACAAAGAAAGAAAAAATCATGATATCCCAGAATGCTGGACAGAGGAGCAAGCAAGGGAGAAGAGGGAGCTATATCCATGGCTTACATATCAAGGTAAAGCACTTGGTTGTTCAACCTGCAAACAGGTGAATGCTGCTGGACCAGATATAGGTGGAAAACACAAGCATGTTGCAGAGGAGTGGATCACAGTAAAGGTGGCTGCATCAAGGATAACAAAAAGTGCACAGCAACAGTCTCTTCGAAAGAAAATACATCGCCACAGAACCTCAGACTTTCACATGGCCGCTGAGAAAACTGTGGAAAAGGGGAAAGAGAAAACAGTGGAAACCCTGACTGCTGAGATGATGAGGGATCAGTTTCTGACCACTGACAGGTTGTTTAAACTGTTAATAAAATCGCAAAATCTGGAAGGCCATAAACTGACCTAGAAACAGATATAGACATCCAAGTCCTGAATGGATTGGACATGGGAAGGACTTTACATTCAGAAAAATCTTGCGCAAATATTAGCCAGCACATAGCAACAGAAATAAAAAAGCAAGTCACTGCAAGTGTTCTAGAAAGCAATTCAAAGATGTCCATTCTGGTTGATGAGTCAACCACCATCAGCAAAAAATCAGTACTGATAATCTATGTCAGAACATGTGTAGGCAACAGCAAAGAGCATTAAAAAAGACATTCTTTTTGGATATTGTAGAGCTCCCTGCCACCACTGCAGAGGTAATTCATATAGCATTGTTAAATAACCTATCACACCATGGCTTTACAGAAGACATTTTAAAGGAGCGGCTTGCCTGTTTTGTATGTGATGGCGCCTCAGTCATGCTTGGAAGAAAGTCAGGTGTGGTGACCAGAATGGTCAACCAGTTTCCCGACATTTTCATCTGGCACTGTATGAAGCACCGCTTGGAGTTGTGCGTTGGAGATGCTGTTGAGAAAGCTGCAGGTCTCAATCAATTTCAGTCTGTCTTTGATAAACTGTACAGTCTCTATCATGCTTCTGCTAAAAACCGAAAAGAGTTGACTGCATGTTGTGAGACACTTGCAGTGCAGTGTCAAAACATAGGGCGAATTTTGAGCACAAGATGGGTAGCTTCTAGCTACAGAACTGTGAAAGCTGTCTGGCAGCAGTACCCTGCATCTGTGGACCCAAAACAAAACCCTACAGAGAGGGCCATGTTTCGTGGTTTATGCAGTCGGCTCTGTAGTCCAACCTTTGTGCTCAACCTAGGACTCATGTTTGATGCCTTGGAAGAACTGTCTGATTTCTCCCTCTCCCTGCAAGACAGAAGTGTGACACTTGACAGGGCAGATGCGTCACTCAGTCGACAGATTCGGGTACTGAAATCCTGGCTGCCTCCCCGGGTCTGAAGACACAGGAGGCACAGCAGGCAGTGGAGTTAAACATCTTTAGAAATGTTGCACTAGAACAAAGAAATGTGAGACATGACTGTGCAATTAACCAGAAGTTTGTTTTTTAATACCCTGGCTGAAAGTCTTCAGCAAAGAATGGGGTGTCTACCAGGGAAGCTGCATGACAGAGACAAGTATCATCAGTTCCTCGCCAATATCAAAACCCTTCAGCCTTCCAACTGGCCAGAGGAGTGTGGGGTAAGATATGCTGAGACAGAGGTGCTGGAGCTCTGCACTTTCTTCAAGCTTGTGAGTCGAGAGGCACAGAGAGGCATGAGGGAATACATTGACACTGTCAAAGCCACTGGTGAGAAAAGTAAGCCTCCAAAGGAGCTAAAGCCTCTGCTACGAGCAGTCAACACACTTGTCGTCTCCACCGCAGAATGCGAGCGTGGCTTCAGCCAAATGAATATTATAAGTGGAATGAGGGCCACCCTGCAACTCAAAAGCCTATCAGTTTTGCTCTTCATTAAATGTGTTGGTCCTCCAGTGAAATGTTTTGCCCCAAGACATTATGTGAAGTCTTGGCTTCAGACAAATCACGTCTTGGCTAGCAACCTCCAGGCAAGAGCATGTGAAAGAAAACAGCTAAAGCACAACTATGAGCCAATATGGAGTCTGCTATGAACAGCCAAATGAGTTGGGAAAAAAAGGAGTCAGAATCTTGTACATGTAAAGATTTCATTTTTTTCAGAGTTTTTCCAGAGATAATTTTTTCCTGACAGTTCAGTATTAATAGAATGTTTGCTATTTAAACTAGTGTTTTTAGTGTGTGTGTTCAGAACGTGGTGGCTTATGTAATGTTAGTTATAGTCATTTTATAGTTATGGTTATGTTATGGTTTATAGTTTAACTATTAAACAGGGTGGCTGTAGCTCAGGGGGGTCGAGCGGGTCGTTTAGTGATCGGAAGGTCGGTGGTTCAAGTTCCTAAGTCCCTGCTCCCCCGGGCTAAGCTGAGCTGAGCTGCATGTGGAAGTGTCCTTGAGCAAGATACTGAACCCCAAATTGCTCCTGATGTGCAGCTGGCACCTTGCGTGGCGGCCTCTGCCATCAGTGTATGAATGTTTGTGTGAATGAGCTAGTGTGGCAAGTATTGTAAAGCACTGAGTGGTCATTAGACTAGAAAAGCGCCATATAAATGCAAGTCCATATACCATTAGTAAATTAGCTGTTACATTTCCTGTTAAGCCCCTGTTGAAGCGCACTCTGCTGGACAAACTATGTAATTAAACCTATTTTAAATTACCCCAAGCATGTTTTTCTGTATTGTAGTTTTTAAATATAAGGTTTTCATATCGGTGCATATATACGCCAATACCAGGGCAGGGTGGTGCTCCCATTTGGCCATCCCCCTTGTTAGTTATTCCCAGTAGGTCATTTGTTAATTTCTATGTGCATCTAAATCAGTTTCAGATTCTACATCTGTGTCTGCAGCACAAGTAGCAATATCATCACCAACAGAACTGTCTGATTCTTGTAATCCTGCAACTACAGTTACAATGTCATCTTTAAAATCATTTAAAGTATGGGGATTGTGTTTCCTGTTTTTATGGCTATGAAATGCATTGTAGAAATTGGTTTTAAACACACAACCTTTAAACATGCATGTCACAGTTTCATGTCGCTGTAAATGTTTGTTTACATGACTGAAGTAATCTCATTCATTTGAAAGCTCATGTACACGACTGACATGAAAATGTAGCTATCTCAGATCGCTTTGAAGATGATTGGGTTTTGTGAGTACGGTATATATGACTCAGGAAGGACAATTACTGTAGGGGCACAGATGTCTGAACCTGTTCCCATAATGGCCATATTTTAGCTTGCAATGTTTAAGCAATTCATGCTTAGTTAATACTGATTTTCCACCCACCTTACATTCCCAAATGCCCATTCACATTTTCTAACTAGAAAAGAAAAAAAAGAAGAACATGGTCAAAATATACCTGATATCTTAAAAGGAAACTATGGCTAAGTCAATAATACAGAGAGTCATCAACACAGCATAGAAGATCGTTGGCTGTCCTCTTCCCTCTTTAGAGGAAATCGCCAACACAAGACTGCTCTCAAAAGCCACCAAGATCATAAAGGACTGTTCTCACCCTGGTCACTCACTGTTTGAACTTTTGCCCTCAGGGAAACGCTACCGTTGTCTAAAAACAAGGACTAGCAGTTTCAGGAACAGCTTCTTTCCTAATACAATAACAGTTTTAAATGAAGCCAAACTTATTTTTTAATGATGCGGTTTGCACTGACTGACACTCAGCACTTTACATTTTATTATGTTTATGATTGCCAACAGGGATACATCTCTGTGTAGATGTTGGTGTGGGTGTGTATTGTGTGAATGTTTTGCACTGAATGAAGTGTGGAATGAGTTTTTTATGATTGATGAGGCACCTTGCTGGGGCGGCTCTCCAATTTCGTTGTACTTGGGTGCAATGACAATAAAAGCATTCTATTCTATGCTATTCTATTCTATTCTATATAGACCTGATCAATGCTACGACATGTACTCACCTAAATTCAGAGGTTGCCCCATACAAGACGATAGCTACTTTGTTGATTTGGCCCTATGATGTTGTACCTGGAAGTAATGGAAAAATATTACAAGGTTAGTTTCCAACCAGGATGAGATATAGGGATGTGTGTGTGTTTGTGTAACTGTCTTGATATGATCTTAAGTTAACATTAAGTTCTTAGAGACTCCGCGGGTACCCTGCTAACATACGACTCAGCTGTAGGTGTCTAGGCTTGTGTTAGCATATGATGCAACCTGAGCGGCAGCAGCCATTAGCCTAGCGTTAACAGTACTTCAAACAAATAAACATAACTTTAAAATGCTTTGTTTAAAGAGAATGCTAACAACAGCAACATGAGGCGTAGTCTCAGACGCAAGAAGTTTCACTCCGCATTTGTCTCACTCAGACACACTGAAAGTGTTCTGGTCCCGCTCAGTATGCCAAGTCCAGTGTCAGTGTTCAGACTCAGAGCAGCCTTCATGTCGGTTGACTTCTGCGACGAAATGATGTTTCCTTTCATTCTGGCACCTGCGCATAGCCTCCTTTTGGGATCGAGTCCATACATCAGTGATCAAGTCAAATAAAGTTTACTCGATTTGATAACATTCAGTTTGAACTAAGCATTTTAATGTTATGTTTATTTGTTTAAATAAATAAACTTTACATTTTCATATATTTCAGTTACATTTTAATTAAACATATTGCTTTATGTTTATTGGGGGCGAGAATCATTTTTTTGAGTATACCTACACCAGTATGAAATCACTGAAGCACCTGTTTCACACAAATCTTCAATTAGCAATCAGTCTGCAGGCCTTAAAAGGTGCAGCGTCTGTGTTGTTCTTTGCCAACATGTATGGAAGAGGTTTAAGGCAGATGAGAGTGACAGTAAAAGGTAGAAGGGTCCGAGGAAGAGGAATTCGAGTGCGGGGTGGAGGTATAGTTGGAAGGACTCAGGTTTCTGATGAAATTGGGGCAACTGTTATTGATCACATTATCAATCATGGCCTTTCACTTAGAGAGGCTGGACAAAGAGTCCAAACTGTTCTAAACAGAAACACTGTTGCATCCATTGTCAGAATTTTTCGACAGGAAAACAGGTAATGTTGCTGTACAGCATATTACTTTATGTAATTGTTTCCTCATTCCCATTACATGTATTCTTTTTAGAATCCAAAGGCTACCATTCTCTGGTGGTAGAGGGAGAATTTTTAGTGCTGAGCAGGAGGCAGCCGTTGTGACCATGGTTGTGTAAAACAATGCCATAAGGCTGCGTGAAGTAAGGGTAGCAGTGATTGCAGATCAGAGCATGTTTAGGAACATCAACACTGTGAGCGTGACCACCATTGACTGCATCCTAAGAAGGAACCATATGGCCATGAAGCAGCTCTATACAGTTCCATTTCAAAGGAACTCTGACGTTGTGAAGGAGGCCAGATGCCAGTCTGTGGAGGTAAGGAAACATTACTACAGTATACTGTAGTGCCTTGTCATATCATGCAGTTACATTCAACTGGAGCCACTTTACATTGTTATTTTGCCTTTTTTTACTAATAGAATAATGGAGCTTGAAGCTGAGGGGGCACATCATGTCTTCATTTATGTTGATGAAGCCGGCTTCAATCTCTATAAAGTGAGGAGACGTGGAAGGAACCTCATTGGGTACAGGGCAACTATCACAGTTCCAGGACAGAGGGGTGCCAACATAATCATGTGTGCTGCCATCTCCCATGATGGTGCCCTATGCCATATCCCCACTATTGGCCCATACAACACCGAGCACCTCATAACATTCCTGAATGCATTTCATGACAGGCTGATCCCACCTGAGGAGAGAAGGATGTTGAGGCATGGCATGCCACTCTTCGTCATTATCTGGGACAATGTGGCGTTCCACCACTCTCGCTTTGTCAATTTGTGGTTTGCAGTACACCCTCGGATGATGATGTAGTTCCTCCCAGCATATTCCCCATTTTTGAATCCCATAGAGGAGTTCTTCAGAGCTTGGAGGTGTAAGGTTTATGATCACTGTCCCTATGAGCAGATGCCCTTGCTGAATGCAATGACTGCTGCTGCCCAAGAAATATGTGCAGAGGAATGTCAAGGTTGGATAAGGCATGCGAGAAGATTTTTCCCTCGATGCATTGCAAGAGAGGATATTGAATGTGATGTGGATGAGGCCATGTGGCCCTATCGTCAAGACAGAAGAGACTGAGGGCTCTGTCTTGCACTAAGCGCAATTGACTTTGTACACTGGCGCTTGTATAATTCCTATTTTGCATCGACGCACATTGGAATTTTCCCTCCACAGACGCACGTCCTTAAATTAGGGAATGACTTTGCTCTCCCGGGGCAGTTAAGCAAAAAGAGGAGGCGTGTTCCGGTGCAAACGTTCACTGGTGCTATTTTGCTGTTTCAGAAAACACTTCCGCAACAGACCAGGAAAAACCTAGTCTAATGTCAGTGGCGCTTATTCAGATGCTATTTTAAGGGTGCATGCTTGGCCATAATGTAGCGTGTGCTCAACGTGCATACACTTTGCTTCTCTCATCTACAAGGAAGCAGTTCCCGTTTTGCAAACCATACAAAAAAAAAGTTGAAAAGATTTAAACAGAAGAACTAATTCTTTTTCCCTTTGATATGCGACGCGTCCCCCGTAGCCGTGAGGGTCCGGGAGTGGCAATGCACGATGTGCTCCTAGTGGAGCGGGTGGACGGAGATGGAGTTGGGGGAGGAGGAGGAAGGAGGAAGGGGCACAACAGGAGCAGGTGGTACGTTTGGAGACTTGAGGCGATGCGCCTGAGAGGCTGCAGCAACATTGTCACCCGGTCAAGACGGGCATTACAGCTTTTCTTGATTGCTTTGATGCAGCAGTCAACTCAAACTCCACATTTTCAAAACAGTTAACACACAGGCCGAAACAGTGGCACTCATGATCAAAATGACTCATTTTGTTTGCAAAAGGCTCTAACCATGCCAAAACATTTAAAATATGCAACAAAAACTAATTTTGCCTTCAAACAACACAACTTGCAAACAAGTGTATGAGCTCTTCCAATCAACCATTACACAGCGGACAACAAAATACAAAATACAGCACTCAGTGCTTATCGGTGCACCATTGCTTGTCATTGTAGCCTATTACTGTCGTAGCTTTCATGCCAGTGCCATTTGTTGTCAAATTTACCTTATTGCAAAGAATTGGATCCAGACTCAGAAATGCTTTGATGCAAATTTTATTGATTCCATTGATTCTTTTGTTCAAGCTGTGGCAGAAAACTGAAATACTGTAAATATTACACAAAATACATGTATACCAAAATAAAATCTATTAGAGTATAAGAAATTAAGAAAATAAAAGAAAATCTATCACAGTAAAGTATCAAAATCTATTACTGTAGAGTAAAAGAAATTGCCACTTGATACTCAGGCTCTTCTGTCTTGAAGATGTGGCCACATGGCCTCATCCACATCATCATTGTCCTCCCTTGCAATGAACCAAGGGAAAAATCTTCTTGCATCCCATCCAACCTTGACATTCCTCTGCACCTATTTCTCACTCTCATCTGCCTTAGACCTCTTCAATCCATGTTGGCAAAGAACAACACAGCTGCTGCACTTTTTAAGGCCTGCAGACTGATTACTCATTGAAGATTTGTGTTTAGGCGTGTTAAACAGGTGCTTTGGTGATTTCATACTGATGTAGGTAGTTTCTAATAGTTAGGAACAGATGGTTTCTGTTTGGTTACCATAGCTAAAACAATGGAGTTTGGACTGCTTGAATGACATCTGTGTTAACTGTTCTGCAAAAGGGTGAGGAAAATGTGTAAATCCAATGAGAAAGGGTTAACACATTTGCAAGAGGTGTCTTGTGCTCTGCTGAGACAGTGATGATGAAAACCAAGTGGATCCCAGTTTGTTTAAGCAGGTCAAAGCAATCAATAAAAACTGTAATACCTTGCCGCATCCCGGACAGTGCAGTCCGGTCTGACAATGCTGCCACGGCGTGTAGTGGGTCTGGATCCTCTGCACCTTGGTGTTTGCGCTGCTCCCTCCTCAGCTGGCCGTTGCGCACTGCTCGGCCCGTGCGCACTGCTCCCGAGGCCCGGTGCGATGTCCTGGGGATGCCAGCCGTAGAAACAATTGTGGCAATTTCCTCCCACGCCCGTTTAACCAAAGCTAATTTGGATGGATTTCTCCCATCCCCATACAAGGCCACTTCTCGGTCTTTTACAGCCCTGACGAGAACGTCGGTCTCCTCGGCTGTGAACCGCTCCTGGCGTGCACATGGTAAATTCGCCATTATAATAGCAATCCGCCATGGAACAAGCGCGTCTGCTTTTAAAGGGAATGTGAGATGATGCTCTGATTGGTTTATTGCATGTTACGCACAAACCACACCTATGACTAATGTAGCTACTTCAGCTCAACCCGTTTTAGATTTGCATCGGACACAAGAGCCTGAGATCCGCCCAGAAAGCTACTTGCGTTTTGCGTTTGATACTTGCATTTCAGATCGTTAAGATAGAGCCCTGAGTATCAATAGGGGCTATTTCTTATACTCTACAGTAATGGATTTCTATACTTTACTGTAATAGATTTTATTTGTATTTTCTTAATTTCTTATACTCTAGTAGATTTTATTTTGGTTGTATTGTACATGTATTTTGTGTAATATTTACACAAAATAAAATATTTTGTATTTCGGTTTTCAGCCACAGTTGGAAAAAACCAATCAATGGAATCAATAAAATTTGCATCAAAGTATTTCTGATTGTGGATCCAATTCTTTGCAAGAAGGCAAATTGGCAAAATGGCACTGGCATGAAAGCTATATAGAGTAATAGTCTACAATGACAAGCAATAGTGCACTGATTCACACTGAGTGCTGTATTTTGTATTTTGTTGTCCACTGTGTAATGGTTGATTGGAAGAGCTCATACACTTGTTTGCAAGTTGTGTTGTTTGAAGGCAAAATTTGCTTTTGTTGCATATTTAAAATGTTTTGGCACAGTTAGAGCCTTTTGCAAACAAAATATTTCATTTTGAATATGAGTGCCACTGTTTCGGCCTTTGTGTTAACTGTTATGAAAATGTGGAGTTTGACTTGACTGCTGCATCAAAGCAATCAAGAAAAACTGTAATAGTACCTTCCGCTATTGATATGGATTCAACTATGATTGATGAAGCAAAAGTCAGCAAACTTAAGGCTAGTCCACTGTCCACATATCAAAAGACACAGAGGAGCAGCTTAATGACAACATACAACACAACCAAAGAGCTAAAGGACTGTACAACCAGAAAAAAATGGCTTTTAGGAATAATGACAGGATGGGGTTAAAATCAGTGCAAAGAGAGCTTAATCAGTCGTTAAAGGAGGCAAGAAGGAAATACAGGGATGTCATAGAACAAAAACTCTGGGTCTCCATGAAAGCTGTTACTAGCATGACAACATATAGAAAGTGCCTCATAACATGTGATGAGCTGAGCAAAGCAAACAAACTCAATGATTTCGTTCTCAGATTTGGTACACAGGACTATTCCTTGGAATGCAATAATATACTACAGTCAATTACAACTGCTGACCCCTGTTCAAGGTTAGTAGTTGATCACCTTAAAATCCAGTCACTTTTCAGCTATGTATGCAAAAAAAATCTGCAGGCCCTGATGGCATCTCTGCTTTTCTCCTAAAGACCTTTGCAGCAGAGCTAACCCTAGCATGGTGCTCTGTGTTTCAGAGGTCTGCAGATTCTCACCTGGTTCCTGCCCTCTGGAAAAAATCTACCATTATTCCCTTTCCAAAGAAACCCTGTCCTACAGAAAACAATGATTACAGACCAGTGGCTTTAACTTCTGTTGTCATGAAATGCTTTGAAAAATACATGGTATCTGTGTTGAAATCTGAAATTAATTCTGAACTAGATCCACTCCAGTTTGGTTATAGGCAGGGGAGGAGTACAGACGATGCAATTAATAGCATCACCCACCTGACTCCCAAGGCTTATGCACGCCTTTTGTTCATTGAATTTAGTTCCGCTTTCAATACATTACAGCCTCATCTGCTCTTACAGAAAATGACCCAGATGAATGTTAATTATTTTATTATTAAGTGGTTTTATTCTTTTTTAACAGATAGAACCCAAAATGTCAGGATTAACAACTTACTTTCAGAATCCAGATGCATCAGTATAGGTGCACCTCAGGGCTGTGTAAGCTCACCGGTCCTGTTCACCCTTTACACAAATGACTGCACCAATAGTCTCCCGGGCAACCTGTTTGTTTTTTTTGTTTTTTTCTGACGACACTGCCATTCTCAGCTTGCTTCACCAGAACTCAGACCTGTCACTCTACTTCAAGGAGGTTAATACATTTGTTCAGTGGTTTGAGGAGATGGTGTTTGACCCTCGGTTGGTGGGGGATCATACTCAATCATACTACTGGTTTGGCAATCTCTCCAAACAGTCCAAATCTAAATTGCAGCGCCTGGTAAAGACTACTATGAAGGTGATGGAAAGGACTGACAAGCTCTCCCTTCAGTCCATCTATGAGCAGTCTGTACTCAGGGAGGCGCTGACGGATACGAGCTCTTGCCTTCTGGCAGAAGGTACAGATTCCCCAAAAGCAAATTAAACAGTTCTAAATACTAGGTGTACCCACCTCCATCAAAATTTTAAATGGATCTGTATGCTGAGGTCCTGGGAAGTGTGCAATACGTTGGTGTTCTGTTTGTTTTGTTTCTTATTTGTTTCTAATCTTTTATTGGATGTGTCAAGAGTATGTATGTAGTCTATGTGTACACCTTTCGCCGTTATATGTATTTTTATGTGTGTTTTTTTGTCTGTTAAGACAGCCACTACAATGCACTATGCACTTTGAGTCTGTGACAAATTTCCCCTAGGGGACAATAAAGTATATTCTATTCTATTCTATTCAGTTTTCCTCTGCAGAAGGATGAAGCGTCTGACAGTTACAAAGACTGTTTATTAATAGCATACATCATATTCACTGATGGCTAAGACTTGAGGGAAGGTTTGCTTTTCTGCAAATGTATAAATGTTGGCATCTTTTAATCTACCAAAGGGGGACCCTGCAGAAAAGGTTTGGGAACCACTGCCCTAAATTGTGTTGCAGTGGCAGATGTCGGTTGATGGCCCATGTGGTGCAAAATGCCTGGAGCAGAGGTGTAAATAAAATCATAGACCTCCAAATGAGTACAATTTTGTTCTGCATCTTTGACTTTACTCATTTTCATCTTTGATTCACAATTGTTGAAATCAGCTCAATGGGGTTCCAAACTTCACACAGACTTTTTTTTTTTATCATGCAAGGACTGCTATTATTTTATTTATTAAATGTTAATTAATCCCAGTCTCAATTTTTACTATGTATAATGCTATGAGGAGCCATTGTAAAAGGGCTCCAGTGCAGGAGAACATACACTTTTTGAGAATTGTGGTGCACAGAACAACTCTGAAAGGGTTCAGTGCAGCAGCAGAAGGGCCCTGCAGTGTGCACATAACCATTTTCTCTCTACGGAGACCCTGTTTATTTGGAGTGTATTCCTGCTATGAAGAGTAAGCCAGTGCACATGTGAGCTGATCTTCCCTCAGGAGAGAGCAAGAGGCAGCTGGGGAGATAAATAATGCCATTCACCAACAGCTGCTGTGTCAGTGACATGGGCATCCATCTGCTGAAACCCAGACAGGATAGACAGGGCTTACTGAACACATTCCAGTAGGTCACAGTGGGAGAAAGCTGATCCACTTGGCTCTGGTTCTGATCCATTTGAACCCTGCCTGGAGGTGACCCCAATCTGCTTGGCTATTACAGGGTTGGAGAGCAGCCAGGGGTGGGACTGGGATTTTCAGAGCAGCGAGGAGATGAAGGCTGGGGTCAGCTTTAGGACAAAGACAGAGAATAGAGGTAGGAATGTGGAAGGTGCAGGGATGAGATACGGCTGGAACTGGGGTCAATGCTGATACTTAAGGATGGATCTCTGAAAGAGAAAAACTCAATTTACAAACTCAACAAAGGTGTTTTTGTAGCCAATTTTGATGTATGAATATGATATGTTATGTATGGGTTTGATGAGTCACGTAAATAGTAATGATAGCTCGTCCACATGCACACCAGGGGGCATAGACAGGGAATCATGGTGATGAAGTCTATATATGGGAGTCACCGGTGAACAGGTGTAAGGAATTCAGCACAACCGGTTTTCTATAAATATTTTTTCTCCGCATTTAATAAACAGTTAATGCATACGTCATTGCAGACCTCACCTTTTTGCACAAGGACGCATTGGAAATGACCTCAAATTCCCTCCAGTGGCACTATTCTACAAGTGTCAATTGTCCCGTGGAACAGAATATAAACTGCTGCAACCACTAAGCTTCAGTTGCCTTACCTTAACACTCACACCAATGGTTGTTTGGATGAAAAGTTATATAAATGTTTACTGTCACCTATATTTTGATTGCTATACTGACAAAGCCATGGACAAACCTTCAGTCTTTGGTGGGCCAGTCAATCTAGCCCAAAAAAACAAAAAATGTGCAAAAGACATGTCTCATACTTTTTATTGGTCCTAATACCCTCCTGAATCATATACTAAAAGTCTACCGCCGTAGATGGAATGGAATTTATTTTTTCCGAGATTAAATGGCAAAGTTGTGCCCAACACTCAAAGTAAATTGAGTACAATAGGGAACATTTTCAATTAATGGCTATCGCTATGAAACTTCTCCAGTTGATTAGTGACATTATACCAAAGAAAAAAAATAGATTGCAAGTTTTTGAGATTTTACATTTATATATGCAAATTGGGCAATAAAATGTTCCATAATTTGCATATATTACAAAACCCAAAATCTGAAAATTGGATGAAGCCAGATTAAAAATGTATTGTTTCATTGTTGACACATAAGCAAAAAGACAAAATTAAAGAAAAGACTGTGGCTATGTTTCATCCCATCCCATACATTAGAAAATACTATTTAGAGTCATCAAAAAATCTATCATGTTTTTGGTATAAAATGTAGAAAATATCAGGCTATTGAAAATATATCAAAAGAACCCCCTAATCAAATACAAAATATAGATAGGAAGAAATCTGTAAAGAATAGTTCATGTAGGTGTTACTGAAGTGGAGATTCCTCCTCCACAGTGTACGAACATTTTGAGAAAATGCCCTTTAAAGATTATAGCGAAAGGGAATACATTTTTCGGAGGAAACCGCTATTATAGTCTATTTGCCAGCCCATAGAGCCCTATTGTGAAGCCGGAAATGTTGAGTACACCAAAATGTTATGATACAAATGTACAGTATGGATCCCCAGCATTAGGAGACTGCCGGATGCTAACTTGCATATGTTGGGCAATTTGCATAATTTGCATTATTAGCATTAATTAGCATTATTCATCTATATGGGCAATATTTCAGCAACTGCTTGGCTGATTTGGACAATATTGGAGGAAGACATTTTTTGATGACTCTAAATTGTTTGGCAGAAAGTGCATCATCGCATTTCCTCCTCAGAGGTAAGGGGAGGGGGTAGAGAAAATTAAAACACCTGGGAGCTGGGGGAAGGGTAATGCCAGTTGGACAAAGACAGCATGAAGGAGATCAGGAGGAAGCGAGGCTGAACAGAAGAAACACTAAACAGAGTCTGTAAAGGAGTGTACAAGCTGGAAAGGACCAAGGAAACCCCGGAGTGTGTGCGAGGGCAGGTGGATGTCTTGTGGCGCGGCACTTGGAAGCCAAAACCGATCTGGGCTGAAAACTACTGCAGATAAGTGGTCTCTACCTGTCGATCTCCAGGCTTCTTCCCCCTTCCAAAGTCACTGTCTTCACCTTCTCTCGGGAAAAGGCTAAGCTACAAAATCCCCTCACCATGTTCCCTTTCTCCATCTGCCCCATCAACTTCACCTACCCCTTCATTATACAGATACTTTCCGATTTACATATTTGTTTCTTTTCATATTTAAAGAAAAGAACGACAGGTAGACTTTTTCCCCTGTCTGGCACCCAACTTAAGACTTACGAGAATAGGTTTTCAGCCCCTACGCTACAGAAATGGCGCCGAACATGGGGCCCTTGAACCATGCAATGTGCTAACTATGTCACTATTTCATTATTTAATTTAATCCATTATCATTAATTGGGGTTTCAATACACTTAACTGTTTTGAATACAGTTGACTACTGCTGTTGTGTCACACTTTTATTGTGTTGACAATCTCTAATGCTTGAATGTGATAATTTCAGTGAAAAGTAAGTCATTCTCTGCTTACCACATCATGACTAATCAACAGTCACCCTTAGATGCACTTGCCATAGAAGCTCCTGATGTGCAGACACCTGTAAGAACTTATGACAATGCATTTAGTGCACACTCACAGACTTATTTCCAGACACCACGGCCACCTCCAGTACAGACATCTGAAGTTCATGGCCATGTCCTATTTTCCCCTTGTTTGGAACCTGGCCGTTCGATAAACCAATCACTTGCTTGGGAAACAGGAGTGCAATCCTTGCCTGGTCCAATGGAAACACAAAATAAAGCAATAAAAAACCTGACTGAGAGATCTTATAGATAAAACCAGTGACAGTCATCGTCTCCTTATGTCAAAGATCATCTCACATGAGGAAAGTGTGGAAACAGAAATGGATAAACTAGTGAAGGGAACAGTGTTGGGAATAGTGTTGTCACGATACCAAAATTATGACTTTGGTACAATACCTGCCTAAAATATCTCGATACCGATACTAAAGCGATACCACAGTGGAAAACTAAAATATCATCAAAATTAATGGCATAAATGTTAGATGACAGAATGTGGAACTTAAAATTATCAGTACCTGTATCCAAGAAGCCAAGTGTCTTAAAAAATTAACAGCACATTCAGCATAAAAATAATGAACATAAATGACATTAACTGTAAGTCTGGCAATTCACAAAATAATATAATACTTTATTCATCCCACAAAGGGGAAATTTGCAATTTGCCTTTGATGTTGATAAAATTCCAACCCTGGATTATTAGCCTGCAAACCACATTACTGCACTAAAGTACAACACAAATGACCCAGACCTGGTGGAGGTCTATGCTCTGATCAGACAATTTTCTAATAATATAAATCACTATAAATTATTGACAAAAATGTACATGCTATGATTATATTACTTGCACTGATTGACTTAAAATAGATAAATTATAAGTGGTGTTGTTGATCAGCATACTTGTGAACTCCAGCACATGTTATGGTAAAGTTCATGTTACCAGTGTGAACGTTGTTTTTGCATACAGAGATGTGGAACCATATCGGACTGTTAAACAGTTAGCTTTACCCCTGACTGCCTCCTGCAACTCTGATGGTGAATATAGTTCGCTTGTCAGAACAAAAACCTCGCCTGACTTCCATCCGGGGGATATTTATGTTATCTATCGCTAACCTGCAGCTCTTTGAACTCTTTGAACAAGTCCGCATGTCTGTCAGCTGAAAGTGGCATGAGCGCTCCTGCAGACTGTTCTAGGCTTGTTGGAAAAGCAGACGCACGGAGCGAAATATGGAAATATTTCACTTACGTTGCCGACAATAAGGGCAAGCCCACGGACTCCACAAAGCCTGTCTGTAAACAATGCTTTAAATCCGTATGACCAAAAGAGCCAACTCGTCTGTGTCGCTCTGCTCTGTGACTGTCTGTCACTGTGAAACCACGCCCACTCTGTCTGCAGGCAGTGAGGAAGCAGAGAGAGGCTGCACACAGACACACTGCATTGCTGTCGCACTAAGTTCATAAAGTACCGATACTAATAAAACGTGAAAAAGTATTGTTCTTAAAGGCTGGGTACCGCGGTACCATTCTAGTATCGGTTTACCGTGCAACACTAGTTGGGAAAGTTCTAGCTAACTAGTTCAGTTCATAGTTCATAATTCAAAATTTTGAACTAAGTTCACAGTTCCGAAAATGAACTAGTTCATAGTTCTTTTTTTGATGCAAGCTATTATTTTTCAAAATTATTGCTACAGCCCATATAGAACCACAGACGGCAGTTTTAACATTGAAACTGCAGCTCTCCCACAATATTCTGCAGAACCAGGTTGTCCAGCTGCGGCTGGGAGATGAAGACAACGGAGCCGCTACTGTACACCGTTAATGCAATTTGGGTTGTAGAGGATCTGTTTTGGCTCGCCGTTGCCGTGTCTTTTGATTTTTTATTCACTTGCTCATACCTTGAAAGGCCAGCCGGGTGCTTTAGAGTTCAAATTAAAAATAAAATTCATAAATAAGTAAATAAATAAATAATTTCAAAAAAAGAAGAAGAAGGAAGGGAAAAATAAAATAATGAACAAATAGATAGTTCAGACAGTGGCTCCAGGGAAAAACTTTTCATAATGACTCAGTAAGGTATTACTTTTTTTGTTACTTAACAAAATCAGAGATTTAAGCAAAGAGCTCAGTTCCAGGAGAAAAGGAGCAAATTTAGGTAGTGATTTTGCTCATTTTTGTTTGTGAATAAAACATTTTGCATAGGATAACAAAGTTTGTTGTGTGTTCAAGAGCATTATCTTCTGGGTTAACATAGCAAATAACATGTTTAAGGGTAAGAGAATGGACAGAGAGCAGCATAAAAAAAATGAAATTCAACATCACTCCAAAACTTTTGAGACATATCTCAATAAAAAAAACAGATGTGAAGCCTTTATTTGTTTTTGCCTCCATGCTTAGCACATTGATGACGCATGCGGCGGTGCGACTCTGTGGTGGCTGGTGTTGCCAGTGTTGTGTCCGTTCAGGACGAATTAATCTGTGTTCGTTTGGTAATGCCTCACTGCATGTTTGGTATGCAGCTGTTTCTGTCTGAAATAGTTAAGTTTCGTTTTGATCGAAAGTAAAGGGAGTTACACAAACCTCTCGTCCAGCGTCCTTTCTAGAGACAACAGCCAGATAGGGTGTTTTTCCGCTACATCAAAGCCTGTTCACGGTGTGTTTTAGCCGGTTTTCGCCTGGAAGGCTTGATGGAAATCTGGCACTCTCTTGAACGAAGTTAAACTGTGAGAACGCTCCGTTCACAAACGCCAGAATGAACGCGTTCACTATAACGTAGAAATACAATGCGTTCAGTTCACGTTTGCCCAAAATATGAACAAGTTCATGAATGATCGTTCATTGAACGCGTTCAGGCACAACACTGGAAGGGAATTAAAATGGCTGTGGAAGAAGAGCTGAAACATTCTGAAACCTCTCTTCTTTCTGAAATCCGCTTCATGGTGGAGCAACTTTAAGTTGAACTTCAGACATAACTTAAATGCTTTCACAACACTGCTCAAGAAAGTATCTACCAGCTGGTTTGAACAGTTAAACAAAGTAGCTCTGTGTTAACAAAACTGACCACAGATCTTGGAAGAGAAGAGACAGAGAGGAAGGAACAAATGCAAAACCTTGAACAGAAAATCACTTTGCTCGACAGACGACTTGGATCTTTCATGGTCGAAATTAAATCTACCTCTCCTTATTCAAGCTCAAGTCCATATTCAGGGGATAAATCATCATCCACTGCAAACCCTAACTCAGTGATCACATTAAGTTAACCTTTCCTACAAATGGTGGGGTTAATGATGATCCTGATCCTCTCAGTTATATGTCAAAGTGTCATGACTTTCTTGCTCTTCATCCTTTATCAGATGCTGATATTCTTGCCACTTTCAGAACTGTACTCCTTGGAACTGCCCGTGACTGGTGGGAAATTGCCCGATCTAAGGTAACTACTTGGAGTCAGTTTGAAACTGTTTTTTCTGGCAGCTTTCCTTGCAGAGGATTATGAGGATGAATTCGCTGAGCGTGTTCGAACAAAGAAACAGAAAGAGAATGAAACCATCTGAGACTTTGCTTTCTCCTATAGAGCTCTCTGTAAAAGATGGAAAGCCTTTCTCACAGAGGCTAGCATTGTTAAGATGATTTTGAAAAACATCAAACCTCTTCTGGCTAGTCAGCTCAGGGGTTGTGTTGACACTGTGGAAGATCTGGTACGCCTTGGTCATCAATTTGAAAAAGATCATGAACAGCAGCTTGAGTACAATTGGAGGATGTGTGCTAAAAATGTTAACCCTTTTCCTAAAACCATGCTCACTGGTTCACCAGTTGAAAAAAGCAGACCACCTGTCTTATGCTGGAGATGCAAAGGTAACCACCTTCCCGGTTCTTGCCCACATTACAGTTCACCCAACACTCCCAGGCGGCAGACACCTAAAAAATCCTTATCACGTGGACAAAAAACGAAAGGTCTGATTGGTAATGGCTCTATGTCACTTGTGAAATCAAGAAAACCTGGAAAGCAGCTACCTCAGCAGAACACTCAGAAGATACTGAGTGAATCAACTTCAGAGATTTCTGTCACTCCACCTGTTTCCTCCTCTAATCCCCTACAACTTATTGCGCCTATTTCCATTGGTACATGGCATGGAAAAGCTATAGTTGACACTGGGGCCAATTACACTCTCATTCATGAGTATCTTTGGAGGGAACTGAAGGGTACAAAATAAGTCATTCAGCCATGGACAGAAGGTCCACTGTATCTGGCAAACGGGGAGGCAACTACTCCAATTGGATGGGAAAACCTCACCATGGCTCCTCATGGGCATGTATCCACATTACCTGTAGCTGTATGGGGACCGAAAGCTTTGGCATATACGTAGTGTTGTCCTTGGCCTAAACTTTATTTCCAGTGTTGGAATGATAATCAATGTGGCTGATTAAGAGTGTAGCTTTAAGTCAGTGCCTTCTGTTACTTATCCCTTCCAGCCTGGTAATGCCCACTACTCACCGAAACGAGATCATGACAAAAGAACCACTCAAATGGCCAAGAGAAAGTCAAACCCACATCTTTCACTGATTAGTTCTGTTCCACTTCCCATTCTCTCTCTGGAGCCTGTACGAATGGAAGTGAAAGATTACATTGATGTTGCTGTGAAGGACGCTCATCTAAAGGTCAGTGACAAAAAACTATTATGAAATCTCCTTGAGTCTAGCCCACAGGTCTGTAGTAATAAACCTGGAAAAACTGATGTTTTGCAGCACACCATCTATACTACCGCCTGTGTGCCGATTAAACAAAGGCCTTATAGACTCTCACCTGTTAAGCAGGCTATTGTGGAAGAACAACTAGAAGAGATGTTGGCTGCTGGGGTCGTTGAGCCCTCCCACTCAGGATGGGCATCTCCTGTAGTTTTGCCTCCAAAAAAACATGGGGGTCATTTGTTCTGTGTTGATTACCGAAAACTCAATGCTGTCACTGAAACAGATGCCTATCCTCTCCCGAACATCAACGAAATTCTTGAGTCACTTTCTGGAGCCACAATTTTCTCTACTATTGATTTAAACAGTGGATACTGGCAAGTAACCATGGATCCACAAAGCAAAGCAAAAACTGCATTCATTACTCACCGTGGATTATATCACTTCAATGTTATGCCTTTTGGACTTAAAAATGCACCTGCTACTTTCAAAAGACTAATGGAGAAAGTCTTGGAAGGGCTGCGATGAGTGATCTGTCTAGTTTATCTAGATGACATAATTGTGTACTCATTATCTGTGACTCAACATTTTGAGCGTTTGCAGACTGTAATCGATTGTCTCTACAAAGCCAATCTGACTGTTAACCTCAAGAAGTCTAGATTCTGTCTGGAAGAAATCAGATTCCTTGGACACATTGTCTCAGGTAAAGGAGTCAGTGCTGACCTTGACAAGGTTGGGGCAATTCGGTCCTACCCAGTGCCAACGAATCTCAAGGAAGTTCAGAGATTGCTAGGGCTGGCAGGCTGGTATCATAAATTTGTGCCAGACTTCTCAAAAGTTGCTCAGCCCTTAAATGACTTAAAAAAGAAAGGAAAACTTTTCATCTGGAGTCAAGCATGCCAGCATTCCTTCGACAAACTTAAATCAAGCTTGATTTCCCCTCCTATCCTGGGTCATCCTAATCTCTACCATCCATTCTTAGTCTACACGGACGCAAGTGACATTGGTCTTGGAGCCGTACTTACTCAGAAAAAGGACGATGGAAGTGAGGAAGTTCTTGCTTTTGCCAGCAGAACACTGAATCAAACTGAAAGGAATTACTGAGTCACAGAAAAAGAGTGCCTTGCAGTCATCTGGGCACTAGAAAAGTGGCAGCACTATCTCGAACCTAAGTTGTTTACTGTCATTACAGACCACTCTGCCTTAAAGTGGGTCCTTTCATCAACAAAAACTACAAGTCGCTTGATTAGATGGTCACTAAGGTTGCAAAGTTTTGACTTCATTGGAGGGTACAGGAAAGGAAAATTAAACAGTGCTCCTGATGCCCTTTCAAGAATTCCCTCTAATGTCAGTTGTTGTCTGTACTTGCAAAGCAGTGATAAGACTACTCCTATATCCCTTAAAACCATTTGGGAAGAACAACTTAAGGACCTTAACATAGAGCAAATTATCAAACAGCTCGCTGAAGGAGATAGCAAAGTGAATCAGGATTTTGTGATCCAGGAAGACAAAGTGTATCACAAAACAAAAAAATCTGAAAACTAGTCCCACTTTCTGCTCTATATTCCCCGTAGCCTGGTTCAACAAATGCTCCTATCTATCTATCATGAAAATCCTTTCAGTGGACATGCTGGAATCTTCAAAACCTATAAAAGGTTATATGAAGTGGCATATTGGCCTGGAATGTGGAATGATGTGAAACACTTTATCCAGAAATGTGTTATTTGTCAAAGCCTGAAAGCAGATAATCAAAAACCTGCTGGAAAGTTGCAACAAACAACTGTCAGGGGCCCTAATGAGATGCTTGGCATTGACCTTATGGGACCCTTACCCAGAAGTTCAGGAAGGAATGAATACTTGCTCGTGGTGGTGGATTATTTCACTCGTTGGGTTGAATTTACTCCCCTGCGAACTGCTACTGCAAAGATAATAGCATTAGACATTTTTACAAGATGGGGAATACCTGATTACATCTTGTCTGACCGGGGACCTCAATTTGTGTCCTCTATATTTCATGAACTCTGTAACCAGTGGACTGTGGTTCCCAAAGTCACCACAGCATATCATCCACAGACTAATATGTTGGAGGGAGTGAATCGTACTATAAAAAGTATGATAGCCTCATATTTGGATGACAATCATGGGATCAATACCTTCCAGAGTTCAGATTTGCCATAAATTCCGCTGTTCAGGAAACTACAGGTGTAACACCCGCCAAACTACAAATTGGCAGAAAGTCTGATGGATAAGATTCTCAAAGGAAGGATTTTATCTCCTGATGAGCCTGCCTATGATGTTGTGCATCACCTAACGCAACTCAAGACGGATGTGGAGGTAAACATTTAAAAAGCCAAGAAGAGGCAATCAAGGAATTACAACAAAAAACGCCGTACTGTTGATTACCAACCCAAACAGAGGGTGTGGGTTAGAAATTTTCTTCTGTCAAAGGCCAAGGACAAGTTCACAGCTAAGCTAGCCAAGAAGTGGAGAGGTCCCTACCGTGTAGTTCAACAACTCGGACCTCTTCACACGGCCTTGTCACTTGGGGGAGAGTGTGGCAGGAAGTGCATCATCGCATTTCCTCCTCAGAGGTAAGGGGAGGGGGTAGAGAAAATTAAAACACCTGGGAGCTGGGGGAAGGGTAATGCCAGTTGGACAAAGACAGCATGGAGGAGAACAGGAGGAAGCAAGGCTGAACAGGAGAAACACTAAACGGAGTCTGGAAAGGACCAAGGAAACCCCGGAGTGTGTGCGCTGGCAGGTGGATGTCTTGTGGCGCGGCATTTGGAAGCCAAAACCGGTCTGGGCTGAAAACTACTGCAGATAAGTGGTCTCTACCTGTCGCTCTCCAGGCTTCTTCCCCCCTCCAAAGTCACGGTCTTCACCTTCTCTCAGGAAAAGGCTAAGCTACCAAATCCCTCACCCTGTTCTCTGCCTCCATCTGCCCCATCAACTTCACCTGATTTTGTTCATTATACAGATACTTCCTGATTTACATAGAATAGAATAGAATAGATCTTTATTGTCATTGTACATTGTACAAGGAAATTGCAAAGCAAACCCGTTATTAGTGCAAATTATGGATAAAAAAACATAAAAAACATAAAAAACATTGATACTAGGATAAATATGAATAAAAAAAACATAAATACCAAGCACACAGCTCACATGCATTATGTCATACTCATAGTCATGAGATTACTGCACAGTCATGAGATTTTTTTCCCAGTCATGAGAATTATTGCACAGTCAGGCACAGATTCTTTTATGCCTTGATTGTATTCAGCGACACTATTGCTCTCGGGTAAAAACTGTTCTTGAACCTGTTTGTCCAGCATTTTATCATCCTGTATCTCCTGCCCGAGGGCAGCAGTTCAAAGAGTTCATGTCCTGGGTGTGATGGGTCCCTTTTGAGCCTTTTTAAGGCACCTCGCACTGTACAGTTCATCTAGGGAGGGGAGAGAGCAGCTAGTGATCTTCATGGCAGTGTTTATGACCCTCTGAAGTGCTTTCCTCTCTGCCGCTGTGCAGCTGGCATACCACACACACATGCAGTATGTCAACACACTCTCTATTGTGCAGCGATAGAAAGACACAAGCAGTTTTTGTGACAGTTGGTTCTTTCCGAGGAGTCTCAGAAAGTAAAGTCTCTGCTGTGCCTTTTTAGGAGTTTAGGAGTTTAGGAGTTTATTTATTTAAAACAGGGACAATGTACAAAAGAACATTTATTTACATTTATTGAGCCACGTTATAGCAATTTTGCTAGTTTCCACCTGTAGTCCCTGGGCAGGTAAGAACAGATGAAAGAACAACAGTATTAAAATCGTTGAGATATGACAGAATAAAAAATGATGTGATGGCCATAGTATTTTAAAAGTAGACAAAACAAACAGAAACAGGGGCTTAGCACAACAGCACATACTCTCTCTTTCTCTCTTTTGATGGTCACTGAGGTGTTCGCACTCCACAACAGGTCCTCCTCGATCTGGATGCCCAGGAACCTGAAGTCAGAGACCTTCTCCAAATAGTCCCCGCTGATGTACAGTGGTTGGATACTTTCCGTTTTCTTCCTCCGGAAGTCCACGATTAGCTCCTTCGTCTTGGTGGTGTTAAGGACCAGGTTATTTTCCCTGCACCACCCAGTCAGCTGCTCCACTTCATTCCTGTAGGCAGACTCATCCCCCTCAGAAATGAGTCCCACTACTGTGGTGTCATCTGCAAATTGAATAGTGGTGTTGCTGGCATGGGCAGGGGTGTAGTCATGAGTGTAGAGGGTGTAGAGTAGGGGGCTCAGCACGCACCCCTTGGGGGAGCTGGTGCTGATGCTGATGGATGCTGAGAGGTGGGAACCTACTCTCACCCTCTGAGAGCGATTTGTCAGGAAGTCCAGTATCCAGTGGCAGATGGAGGAAGACAGTCCCAGCCCCGTTAGTTTGGGCACCAGTCTGTGGGGGAGGATGGTATTGAACGCAGAGCTAAAATCAACAAAGAGTAGCCTTGCATAGCTCCCCTGCTGCTCTAGGTGGCTCAGAGCAGTGTGGAGGGCTGTTCTCTGTAGATCTGTTAGCCCTGTACGCAAACTGGTGAGAGTCCAATGCAGGTGGCAGACTTGAGATGATGTGCCCCCAAACCAGAGTTTCAAAGCACTTCATAATGATCGGTGTAAGTGCCACTGGACGGTAGTCATTCAAGCTGCTTACTGCTGGTTTTTTTGGCAGTGGAACGATAACAGAGGACTTTAGACAGGATGGGATGGTGTACTGGGACAGGGACTGGTTGAAGATCCTGGTAAAGACAACAGCCAGCTGGTCTGCACAGGTCTTTAGTACACGTCCAGGTGCGCCATCTGGTCCAGTAGCTTTCCTCGGGTTCACCCCCCTTGGTGTGCGCTGCACCTCATGTTACTCCAACATGATATTTGTTTCTTTTCATATTTAAAGAAAAGAACGACAGGTAGAATTTTTCCCCTGTCTGACGCCCAACTTAAGACTTTCAGCCCCTACGCTACAATTGTATTTTCTAATGTATGGGATGATAGAGAAACATAGCCACAGACTCTTCTTTAATTTTGTCTTTTTGCTAATGTGTCAACAATGAAACAATACATTTTTAATCTGGCTTCATCCAATTTTCAGATTTTGTGTTTTGTAATATATGCATATTATGGTACATACATACCCAATTTGCATATATAAATGTAAAATCTCAAAAACGTGCAATACATTTTTTCTTTGGTATAATGTCACTAATCAACTGGAGAAGTTTCAAAGTGATAGCTTTTAATTGAAAATGTTCCCCTATTGTACTCAATTTACTTTGAGTGTTGGGCACAACTTTGGCATTTCATCTCGAAAAAAAATATGTTCCACTCCATCTACGGTGGTAGACTTTTAGTATATGATTCAGAAGGGTATTAGGACCAATAAAAACATTTTTTTTGTTTTTTTGGGCTAGATGACTTGCCTATTTGGTCCGTTGGTTTGTCAGCAAGATTAACCTGGACAAATTTCCATGAAACTTGGATGGAGGATAGACCCCAATAACCTTTTTTGCAGATCCGGATAAATGGATGGATCCAGATTTTATTGTTAATTTCTCCGGGGAAAATGCCTGATTACAAAAACATGTATATCGGTGGCTATGAGTGAGTAGAATTTGATGCAGACACAAATAAAAATCCAGGTCTAATGGATTTAAAAACATTTTTGTTCTTTTTCTTTTGGATCAGACTTGATTGAATCAATGGGGGCAGTTATGCCTTGCTGGAGGTATGTACTCTGCTTCCTGCCATGCTAGTTAATGTTATTAGTTACACCTGTGCTCTCCAAGGAATAACAGGTCAAAATGGCTGTCATTTACAGTTTTTTCTCGATTGTTTACACACATTTTCTGAAAGCATGCCTCATGCTCTCAGAACTCTACACACAAATCAAAAAACACACACACAATGGGCAAAACTCCTCAATTCTCCTGCAAAATGAAACTTTACATTCAAAACAATGTTATTTCTTCTCAAAATGGTATCCATCCATTCCATCCATTGTCAACCGCTTATCCAAAATCGGGTCGCGGGGGCAGCAGCTTCAGTAACGAGCCCCAGACTTCCCTTTCCCTGGCCACATCGGCTAACTCTGACTGGGGAATCCCCAGACGCTCCCAGGCCAGAGAAGAGATATAATCCCTCCACCTGGTCCTGGGTCTACCCCTAGGTCTCCTCCCAGATCATAATATACTACTGGACTGACTGGAAAACTGGGTTGGACTCTCTGGTACAACACTGAAGTGGTTTAAATCTTATGTAAATGAGAGAGATTACTTTGTGTCAATTGGTGATTACACATCTAAACGGATGAAAATGACAAGCGGAGTACCCCAGGGCTCCATTCTGGGGCCTCTACTATTCAACATTTACATGCTCCCTCTAGCTCAGATAATGGAAAACAATGAAATTTGCTACCATAGTTATGCAGATGACACACAAATGTATATAACCACATCACCAGGGGACTATAATCCCATACATAACCTGAGTAGATGCATTGAACAAATCAATGATTGGATGTGTCAGAGTTTTCTTCAGCTAACAAAGACAAGACTGAAATAATTGTTTTTGGATCCAAGGAAGAACAACTTAAAGTCTCTGCTCAGCTACAGTCTGTAATGTTGAAAAAAAACTACAGACCAAAACCTTGGTGTAATTATGGACTCAGACATGAATTTCAGCAGCCATATTAAGACAGTGACAAAGTCAGCCTACTATCACCTTAAGAATATATCCAGGATAAGAGGACTTATGTCTCGGCAGGGTTTTGAGAAACTTGTTCACGCATTTATCTTCAGCAGACTCGACTACTGTAATGGTGTCCTTACAGGACTCCCTAAAAACTCCATCAGACAGTTGCAGCTGATTCAGAACGCTGCTGCTCGAGTCCTAACAAGAACCAAAAAAGTAGATCACATCACTCCAGTTCTTAGATCTTTACACTGGCTTCCTGTCTATCAAAGAATAGATTTCAAAGTCCTGTTGTTGGTTTATAAAGCATTGAATGGTTTCAGGCCAAAATACATTTCTGATCTGCTGCCGCGTTATGAACCATCCAGACCTCTGAGATCGTCAGGTACCGGTCTGCTTTCAGTCCCCAGAGTCAGAAGTAAACATGGAGAAGCAGCTTTCAGTTACTATGCGCCACATATTTGGAACAAACTCCCTGAAAATTGCAGGTCTGCTCCTACTCTCACCTCTTTTAAATCAAGACTTAAAGCATTTCTTTTTGCCACTGCTTTTAACTGAAGCAATTCAAGTCTTTGAACTGCATTATGACTCTGACTCTACAGTCTTGTTTCTTTTAAAGCTTTTCTATTTTAGCCTACTTGTTTTATGTCTTTTTTAAATGAAACTTTTATGTCTTTTAATGTAATTTGTGTGTGCCTGTAAAGCACTTTGAGTTGCCTTGTGTCTGAATTGTGCAATACAAATAAACTTGCCTTGCCTTGGGGCAAGGACACATTCCCCACCTGGAGTAGGCAATCCACCGGTTTCCTACAGAGAACCATGACCTCAGATTTAGAGGTGCTTCCGCTTCACACTCAGCTGCGAACTGATCCACTGAGCATTGTAGATCTACAGCCGATGATGCCATCAAGACCACATCATCTGCAAAATGCAGTGATGCGATCTTCAGGTCACCGACCTGTAACCCCTCCATACCACGACTGCGTCTCGAAATCCTGTCCATGTATATCACAAACAGGATTGGGGACAAGGCACAGCCCTGGCGGAGGCCAACACCAACTTGGAACAAGTCCGACTTACTTCCGAGTATATGCAAGCAGCTCTCGCTTTGAGAATATAGGGATTGGATGGCCCTGAGAAGGGACCCCCTCACCCCATACTCCCGCAGCACCTCCCACAGAACATCCCGGGGGACCTGGTCGTACGCCTTCTCCAGATCCAAAAAACACATGGGGACTGGGACTCCCAGGCCCCCTCCAAGACCCCTGCCAGAGTAAAGAGCTGGTCCGTTGTTCCACGATCAGGACGGAATCCGCATTGTTCGTCTTCAATCTGAGGTTTGACAATCGGCCGGACCCTCCTTTCCAGCACCTTGGAGTAGACTTTCCCAGGCAGGCTGAGTAGTGTGATACCTCTGTAATTGGCACACACCCTCTGGTTCCCCTTTCTTAAAGAGAGGGACCACCACACCTGTTTGCCACTCCTTCAGCACCGACCCCCACGCAATGTTGAAGAGGCGTGTGAACCAAGACAGCCCCTCAACACCTAGAGCCTTCAGCATTTCTGGTGGTATCTCATCGATCCCTGGGGCTTTGCCACTGTGGAGTTGTTTGACTACCACAGTGACTTCACCCAGGGAAATCGGCGATGATATCCCATCATCCTCCAACTCTGTCTCCATTACAGAGGGTGGCTGAGTGGGATTCAGGAGGTCACCAAAGTACTCCTTTCACCGCCCTATGCCATCCTCAGTCGAAGTCAACAAGGTCCCATCCTTGCTGTACACAGCTTGGATGGTTCCCCATTTCCCCCTCCTGAGGTGGCAGACAGTTTTCCAAAAGCGCTTTGGCGCCGCCCAAAAGTCCTTCTCCATGGCCTCGCCGAACTCCTCACATACCCGCTGCTTTGTCTGTACCACAGCTGCAGCTGCTGCCCTTTGGGCCCGTCAGGGAAGCCGTCCTTCTTCAGTCGGAAGGCTTCCCTGACCACCGGTGTCTACCACGGTGTCTGAGGGTTGCCGCCCTTTGAGGCACCTAAGACCCTATGGCCACAGGACACAGCTGCAGCTTCAACAATGGAAGCTTTGAACATCATCCATTCAGGTTCGATATCCCCAGCCTCCACAGGGATGCTAGAGAAGCTCCTTCGGAGGTGGGAGTTGAAGGCTTCTCAGACAGGGGCCTCCCCCAGACGTTCCCAGCTTAGCCGCACTACTCATTTGGGCTTACCAGGTCTGTCCAGGGATTTCCTCTGCCACCGAACCCCACTCACCACCAGGTGGTGATCAGTTGACAGCTCTGCCCCTCTCTTCACCCGAGTGTCCAAAACACGCGGTCGAAGATAAGATGATACAATCACAAAATCGATCATTGACCTTCGACCTAGGGTGCTCTGGTACCACGTACACTTATGAGCATCCTTGTGTTCGATAAGGTGTTCATTATAGACAGACCGTAACTAGCACAGAAGTCTAATAATAGAACACCATTCGGGTTCAGATCGGGGAGTCCGTTCCTCCCAATCACGCCCCTCCAGGTATCTCCGTCATTGCCGACGTGCGCGTTGAAGTCCCCTAGTAAGACCACGGAGTCCCTCACTGGGGCCCCTTGCAGGGCCCCATCCAGGACCTCCAAGAAGGCCGCATACTCCAAACTGCTGTTCGGTGCATATGCACAGACAACAGTCAGAGTTTTCCCCCCAGCCCTTAGGCGTAGGGAGGCGACCCTCTCATCCACCGGGTTAAACTCCAACACGGCGCCGCTCAGCCAGGGACTTGTGAGTATCCCCACACCCACCCGGCGCCTCACACCTTTGGCAACTCCGAAGAAAAATAGTGACCAGCCCCTATCCAGGAGTTTGGATCCAGAGCCAATGCTGTGCGTTGAGGCAAGCCCCACCAGATCGGTAACGCTCAACCTCCCGCACCAGCTCTGGTTTCTTCCCCCTAAGTGAGGTGACATTCCACGTCCCCAGAGTCAGCCTCTGCCGCCCAGGTCTGGGTTGCCGAGGACCGTCACCACCACTGCCACCCATGTGGCAGCGCACCCGACCCCAGCGGTTGCTCCTGCGGATGGTTTGTCCAAGGGATGGGGGAGGGAGAAGTGCCACGTTGCTCTTTCGGGCTGTGCCCGGCCGGGCCCCGTGGCAGACCCGGGCCTGGCTCCAGACGTGGGCCCCGGGCTTCCTCCGGGCCGGGTCTCTCGCCTCACACCTCTATTTCTCATGGAGTATTTTGAACCATACTTAGTCTGGCCCCTCACCTGAGACCAATTTGCCTTGGGAGACCCTACTGGGAGTCATGGCTCCTGACAACCTAGCTCCCAGGTTCATTGGGACACGCAAACCTCTCCACCGCGATAAGGTGATGGTTCCCGGAGAGGTCAAAATGGTATTTTGTTTTGAAATGACACACACAAACAATCATATGAATAGACATTTATTTGAACCAGTTGAACACTGATGTGCTCAATGTAAAACACTATGATGAATGGAAAACACTTCTCCATTCATCATAATGACTTAGGCCTTTTATGTTCAGTGTTACACTTACTACAGTCAGTACATACATAAGTGTGTTGTCAACTATTTGAGAATATTGTTTTTATGCTCAGAACACACAAATACATGGCAACGTGATATAACATGATATATTTTATTTTTTCCACAAAAACAATGTACACAGTGTACATCCCAACCAACACAAAGTTGCACATACAACAATATATGGTCTACCTACAAAACAACAGAAGAAATTACTGTACACAGTTACAGTAAAAGAAAACAAAAAAAAACTGTGCAGCATGCTCTCTTCTGTTTCGGTCTGGCCATAGCACCTCATCAGCATGGTGAATCCAGCCATGAAAAGCACCAACTGCTATATATCCACATGCGTCTTCCATAGCTTGGAGAAGGGGTATACACATTTGTGGATTTCGGTCATACACTTTCCATCTCCAGGCAGAAAATAATTCTCAATAGGACTGAGGAATGGAGAATATGGAGGGAGATACAGTAAACAACTATAAAGCGTGGTTGGGCATTGAACCAGTTACGAACCAGAGCAGCCCAGTGGAAGCTCACGTTGTCCAAAATGACAACATACCTGAGCTGATCTGGTGGAATGAGTGTGTTGTGTAGGGTGTCCAGGTGTTTGCCCATGTGATGAGTCAGTACGCACAG
This sequence comes from Sparus aurata, assembly GCF_900880675.1. NCBI lineage: Eukaryota > Metazoa > Chordata > Actinopteri > Spariformes > Sparidae > Sparus > Sparus aurata. Next base: position 2,307,206 of record NC_044203.1, on the reverse strand, counting down.
TAGGGCAATTCACTTTAGAATTTTGAATGAAAGTGTGTTCCTTGTGAAAACAAGAGATTATCTTTATGAAAATTGTGCCAAATGCAGAGAATTGTGTGTAGTGTTTTGAAAAAAGTGTGTTTTAGAACTGCAATTTGAATGTAAAGCAGGAATTGTGCTTGAAGTTTAGCAGAATTGGTTCAGGGGGTTGGTGCATGAGTTACATGTTGTGGTCATTGTGTCTCAAGTACCAATTTGTGTGTGTAAACAATTCAGAAAAACTGTAGTAGGAACAAATCAAATGAACAGCCTCTTTCAACAATGGAAGTGAAGTCTGACACAACCTTAAAAGGCCCTTGGCTCACAATTTCAACCCGATCGACGTCTGATAAGTGTGCTGGCCACAGAGCAGGATCAACTGGTTGTGCACTTGTAGTAGCGATAGTAGCATCTGTAGCTGAAGAGATGTTACCTGATAGCCCTGGTGATATGCTGGGTGCTGCTGCATTTGTACCTCTTGACATGGTGCTTGACGGCCCTGGTGACGTACTAGGCGCTGGCTCTGTGTCACCCTTAGTAACAAACTGCAGCATTGACCCTGTTATAACAAGAAATCCATCATACAAGCAGATTATTACAGTTTTTATTGATTTCTTTGACCTGCTTAAACAAACTGGGATCCACTCGGTTTTCATCATCACTGTCTCAGCAGAGCACAAGACACCTCTTGCAAATGTGTTAACCCTTTCTCATTGGATTTACACATTTTCCTCACCCTTTTGCAGAACAGTTAACACAGATGTCATTCAAGCAGTCCAAACTCCATTGTTTTAGCTATGGTAACCAAACAGAAACCATCTGTTCCTAACTATTAGAAACTACCTACATCAGTATGAAATCACCAAAGCACCTGTTTAACACGCCTAAACACAAATCTTCAATGAGTAATCAGTCTGCAGGCCTTAAAAAGTGCAGCAGCTGTGTTGTTCTTTGCCAACATGGATTGAAGAGGTCTAAGGCAGATGAGAGTGAGAAATAGGTGCGGAGGAATGTCAAGGTTGGATGGCATGTAAGAAGATTTTTTCCTTGGTTCATTGCAAGGGAGGATAATGAATGTGATGTGGATGAGGCCATGTGGCCCCATCGTCAAGACAGAAGAGCCTGAGTATCAAGTGGCAATTTCTTTTACTCTACAGTAATAGATTTTGATACTTTACTGTAATAGATTTTATTTTGGTATACATGAATTTTGTGTAATATTTACAGTATTTCAGTTTTCTGCCACAGTTTGAACAAAAGAATCAATGGAATCAATAAAATTTGCATCAAAGCATTTCTGAGTCTGGATCCAATTCTTTGCAATAAGGTACATTTGACAACAAATGGCACTGGCATGAAAGCTACGACAGTAATAGGCTACAATGACAAGCAATGGTGCACCGATAAGCACTGAGTGCTGTATTTTGTATTTTGTTGTCCGCTGTGTAATGGTTGATTGGAAGAGCTCATACACTTGTTTGCAAGTCGTGTTGTTTGAAGGCAAAATTAGCTTTTGTTGCATATTTTAAATGTTTTGGCATGGTTAGAGCCTTTTGCAAACAAAATTAGTCATTTTGACCATGAGTGCCACTGTTTCAGCCTGTGTGTTAACTGTTTTGAAAATGTGGAGTTTGAGTTGACTGCTGCATCAAAGCAATCAAGAAAAACTGTAAGATTTGTTTTGGTCTTAATGAAATTAATGTAAATACTAGCCTCACAAAGATTAAAATGCAATTAATGCAAATATGACTACAACTAATAATAATATTGATTATGATTTGATTTGATTATATTTCTATATTTAAATATTTGTATATACTTATTTTTACATTTTGTATTTAGGTTCTATATTCCTACACTGCTGTTTGCTGCCGCAACACTTTAAATTTCTCCATTGTGGGTCAACTAAAGGAGTATCTTAATTTATCTTAATTTATCCCATCTTATCCAATCTTATTAATTAAAGTCACCAAGAGATGGCAACATTTTACCTCCATAAAAATAGCCCAAAACTTCTATTGATAGCACAGATTGATAGGGTATAATCAGGGCCGCTGGAAAATGTAATCTCCAGTCCACATCTAGACAGAATTATCCTCTCTTGTTTGTCATGATTAGCGGGCTAGCAGCTGGGGTGTTTATGCCTCAAAATTTTTATTTTTTATTTCAACAACATACCCACCTTCAAGTGAAGCACAAGCCTACTCTTCTTTCTTTTGCTTGCTCCCGATTCATATTGGAGGCATTCTCTCCACCTGCATCCAACTGCCTGTCGCAGCATCTGACCGCTGATTGGTCAGATGCAGCGTGCTGTCAATCACTGCGGCAACGCGTGCGTTGTCGGATTACTTGTCTCTTTTTTCTCTCTCCTGCCTTGGGCTGACTCGGTGCTCTACGTGCACCTCACAGCAGCAATGTGCATCCTTTGCGCATTTGCAGAGAATGCGTCCCCTTGCGCAAAACGGGGCCCCCCATGGATCGTGGGGCCCTATGCACAGCGCGTGTTCTGCGTATAGGGAGGGGCGTCGCTGTGCACACATCTTTACCTGTTGCATATTTTGTTGGCTTTGACCCTAAGTCTGGTCTTGAAGTGGCCGACATGATCACTACAACTGAGGTCAAGTGACTGATTTAACACTTCATTTAGTTACTTAGCATCATAACAATATTACAAATCAAATGTGTTAAAGAGTAAAGCAAAACGTTTCAAATCACTGTCTTATCTAATACAATGGGTCAATAGTTCCATTCAGAGCTTGCAGTGATATTTCAGCTCTTTTCCTACACCCATAGCAATACTGCTGTACCCCCTCTGATGTCCTCAAGACTTTGGCATTCACACCCAGCCTCCACCCAAAAAATAAATACATAAATGAAAAAATCCCCCCCTCTCTTCACTTGAAAGGCCACTAAATCATTTCATCAATTTTACAGGCAGATTCCAGCTCTGTGGACCAGATTGAGATCCACTCATATGTCCTCTCATTCCCTCATGTCACCCCTGTATCACTCCCATAATCTTTCCTCATAACTTGCCAAGCCGTCTCTGCAGAAGACTCCTCCGTCCTGTCATCACCCTGCTTATTCAAGCTGAAAGGTACAATGCTGCACTGGAGAGCTGACCTACTCTCCTCAAAGACTCCATGTACTCCTCCTTTATTTGGTTCAGCTCTGTGTACGCAAAATGTCACGTTTGATTATAAAGTAGATTATTTAACCATAATCCACAGACACCCTCTTACTGTCTGGGCAAAACAGAGACCGATATCCAGGGAAGGTTAAGAGAGTATGCATATACAGACTGGCGGTAGTCAGCCCTCATAGACTCAGTCTATAACATCTAACATCAGGACTACTTTTAAATGAAGTTCAGTATTTGATCTTGCAAATTAAACTCTTTGCCGTGACTTCGTATTGAATTCTCACTGAGGTTCAGCTCTTAGTGCTTCACTGCCCTCTAGTGCCATTGTTTTGTTATTACATTACTAAGTGTTACTGACTAACATCTCAGTTAGTTAGAGGCCAACACAAGTTAAACATGCCTCTGACCTTTTGTAAATTACTCTGGCTTTATTTGATGTCAATGTGTTCGTGCCCCTTAATCCACATTATTTTGTGTTTTCTGACTTGCTCTGTCAAGAAAACGCACTCTGTGATGCCTTCAACCTTTGCTTTCGTTCCCCTTTTGTCACTCAGCCTTTCAAGGAGTGCCATCAGAAACAAATATATCCCAGTAACCCAACAACACACATCCACCCATATGCATAGTTCTCTAACTTGCCGTAGAAATCCAGCAGTTCCCTTGACAGCTCCTCTACTGTAGGAGTGTGCTACAGATCAGAGACAACTGGGCAATCTGGAAACTATTATGCTAATTAGCTGTGATGGATCATGTGGAAGGCATGTCCGCTGCTCTGGGTTCTGTCATCATAAACCTCAGCTGTGTGCGTGAGAACTCAGCCGGCCTCACCATAACAGATGCACTAATCATTTCTGTTGGACATGGAATGACTTTATACTGGAAGTTCAAGTTTGTCATATAGCCATCATGTTGCAGAGTCTCTCTGTCTCTCTATTAGAGCTGTACTTTTCTGTGCTATTATGCTAGCCATTGGAATTTTAATCAAATTAAATCATAATTGTGATAAAATAAATGACAACTAACTGGCTTTTGATGCTTTGATTTTTTTAAATCATTATTTTGTTTCCATCTTCAGTGTTAATTGGTCATCACTATTTTTTGTTAATGATCACTCTGAAGTGTTAGCTTGTCATGCTAACTCCCCCAAATGATTGTCCTCTAAACCAGAAAGGCACAGATGGAACATGGGTATCTACTGATAGAAAACTGCTGGAGTTTATCTGAGAGGCTTATCTTCACTTTCTCCTCTCTGTTCTGTATTTTTTCAGGTCATCGGCACTCCATCCGAGGATTCCTGGCCTGGCGTGAACTCTTTGCCTCACTTCAAACCAGGTGAGACCTTTCATGATGTTATTCACAATGACAGTATTCCTTTCTAACTTCTTTAATCCTCGCTGATCTGAATCATATTTGAGCCTAGACCAAAATAAAGAACAAGGCGTAGGCTTAAGGTTTAGTGTGAAGCCCATTTTAGTAAACTCAAATATATTATATAGTTGGTATGGTAGTCAAATTTTCAGAATGTTAAAGCATCAGAATGGAGCCAATTTTTACTCAACACTTTATACAGTTTGATAAAGTGTGGACATGGAGCCTTGTTCTTTAAACATTTTTGACAGGCTAAATCTTAGCTAAAAGCATGGAGCATGGAGCCTACATTTATGGAACATAATGCTCAATGATAAGGTCGGCTGTCCCTCATAATTTGGTATGATAAAGTCTGATGATAGCATGGATTACTTTATCCATGCTATCATATACATGGATGGAGCCCGTTGAGATGCTATTGATGCTTCAAAAGTAGTATCGGTGGTAAAATTAGTAAATACTGTAGGCTTCATGTACCATGAGATGGACTTGGAATATTACTGCAGAAATAGCTAGAAAGAACTAAAGTACATGCTATATTCTCACTCACCAAGACCATCATGTATCTTAAAGTGTTAACTATGAAAATTTGAGCTATAGGCTCAATGCTAACACAGTCTCAATGTTGATTATTACCATGCTTTTAGTTCACGCTTTAGCATAACATGGTTGAATAATACGTGTAAGGCTAAGCTAACACACTAGCTTATGCAATGTTACATGACACTAGGCATTATGCTTACACTTCAGCCTACACAATGTTGAATAACAGCATCCTCTATGTTAACACTTTAGCATACCATTTTTCAATGAAGCCATGAAATCTAGTTACTCAACATGTTTGGGAGCATGCTAACATTGAGCACCAGAGCTAGTGAACTATCGGGATTTGTTGATACATTCAATAAAAATGTACCAAAAGGGCAGCTAAGAGTACTCTATTACTGCAGCAGCAGCAGAGGTGGGGGTGGCAGCTCTGCCAGGGCAGCTATGCCCTCTTGGAGCTCATTAGGGCTTTTGATGATGTTATGGCTGCACTTTAAACAAAGGCAGGAAGAGTGAGATGTTACCACAGATGATCTGGTAAAACCTGGTAGTGCTGGTAAAGCACCTGAAAGCCTCAGAATGACAGTAGAAGCACAATCACAGTGTGCATTGATTAAAAGTCGATACATGCACATTATGAACAATTACTTTTTTTCAATGATCAAATTGGAGGAAAAAATAACCACCTCACATGTAATGGAATATTGATCTGCTGGTAATACTCAAAAATGCAATTGAAGTCGAACTTCGACCCAGATTAAAAGAAGCTTTTCTGAAGATTATGTCATCGTAGATAATAAAGTTCATTCAGAGTTCATTTAAAATGAGTCTGAAAATCTGATGAATAATTATTTTGTCAAAGACTAATGATGTCTGGGTGGCTGGCTCCCCCTCTCTCTCAACCTGTTTCCTGTCATGTCTTCAACTGTCCTGTCAATAAAGCCAAAGGCCAAAAAAAAATACACATAAAAAAAGACTAATGATGTTTGAGGAGACCCAGTATTCAAAGCAAATAAAAGGTTTAGAGCAAAGATGCCAAATGTGCGGCCCACAGGCCTAAGTTTGGCCCACCAGATGTTTCTAGGAAAAATTATTTAGAAACTAATTTTCATTCTGTTTGATTTTTTCTTAAGTAAAATACACTTCACCACAGTTCACATGTAAAATGCAGTGACACATTATTTATCTTTTAACTGTCCTTTTCAGTTACCACTAATGGAGCTTGTCAGTGAACACAGGAAAGAGGTGTTCAGTTGTTCCGATTTTAGCTTTACAAATAAGATTACTGTCAAAACTGAATATCAACTTTAGGATTTCACTGGATGGGTATTATTCTTTGTAAAACAAAATAATTTGTCGAATCAAAGTCCTTGAATAAATCTTTGCAATATTCCAATAGCTTTATATTTATTATCTGAGGGTTAGGGTTAGGGTTTTTAAAAAAAAAAAAAACAATAACACAGTTTTGACTATGGCCTTTTTCACAATCATGTATGATAAATGTATAATACAAATGTAAAATATAATCCAATTCAGTCCAGAGGCACCAGTAAGCAGCAGATGGCAGTGTTGCATCAGTGTGAATGCATCCTGCTGGTTGTGTGTCCACAGCACTGACCTCCTCTGAGCTGACTACTACAGTGACGTGGCTTGCAAAAGTATTCACCCCCTTTAACTTTTCCACATTTTGTCATGTTTTAACCACGAATGTAAATGTATTTTATTGGGATTTTATGTGATAGACCAACACAAAGCGGTGCATAATTGTGAAGTGGAAGGAAATTGATACCTGGTTTAATTATTTTTTTTACAAGTAAAAAACAGAAAAGTGTGGTGTGCCAAAGTATTCCCCCCCCCCCCCCCTTTACTCTGATATCCTGATATCCTGTCCACTGGTTGCGTTCCCTCCCAAGAGGAAAATTTTACTGCTCAAAGCTTGCTCCTTTATGGCTATGGAGCCGTAAAGGAGCTCAATGAGAGTTCTCATTTCAGTCTCGTTGTAGTCTTTTTTGGTCTCAAACATTTCTCATTTGTTTCTCCTAAAATTCCATAGGAACAATAGGTGAGACTTGAGACTTTACCGCTGAAACCTTGCTCCTTTCCAGCACTGGGGAGACATTCTGAAACTTCATTGAGAGCTTGATGAGATCTCCTTTGAAACTTACAGGGAGCCCAAGTGGAGATTTTCTGCACCTGTTTCTCAGGAGAAACAATTGAGAAACAGGAGAAATCAGCCACAGCCTCACTTTGGTCTCACAGAGATCTCATAGTTGTCTAGGAGAAAAAAATGAGACACTACTGAGATATCTTTTCCAATTTTTGTTTCCTCTGGGTCCTGCCTAAAGCATGCAGTAGTGCACCCAATTCTTAAAAAACCGAGCCTTGACCCTACTGATTTTCAAAAATTTTAGACCTATTTCTAAATGACCATTTTTATCAAAAGTTTTAGAGAAGACTGTTCACTTAGAGCCGATTTCTTTTATGAATACTTATGATGTCTTTGAAAAATTTCAATCGTGTTTCCGTCCACGTCACAGTACTGAATCTGCCCTAATCAAAGTCACAAACGACATTTTACTTACAGCTGATGCTGGTGATTGCTCATTTTTATTTCTTCTAGATCTGAGCCCTGCTTTCGACACTGTGGATCACTAAATCCTACTGAATCGCCTTGAGAAGTGGGTCGGCATCAGGGATACTACTCTAAGATGGTTTAAATTGTACCTATCAGACAGGTCCTTCTCAGTAGCTATGGGCAATGCCTCCTCATCAGTGGCCCCTTTGACCTGTGGTGTTCCCCAAGGCTCCATCCTTGGCCCCTTGTTATTCTCTATATACATGCTACTACTGGAAGATATCATAAACACAAAATCCAGTACCATTGTTATGCAGATGACACACACATTTATGTCCCATTAAAAACTGGTGATGGTGGCAATTTCAATCATCTTTTATCTTGTCTGTCAGACATAAAACGCTGTTTGTCCAAAAAACTTCTCCAGTTAAATGAATGCAAATCGGAAATAATTCTCTTCGGTCCCCCCAAGTCCATCCCCATTTTACAGAATCATCTTGGAAACCTGTCTTCAAATGTCAAATCTACAGCCAGAAACCTGGGTGTAACATTTGACAGCAACCTGTCTTTTGACAAACAAATAGCTAACATTGTCCAGTTATGTTTCTATCACTATCCCTCTCGCAGCCTGATCTTGAGAAGGTCATCCATGCTTTTATTACTTCCAGACTAGATTATTGTAATGCATTGTACTCAGGGTTGAGCAAAAAAGCCATCTCACGCCTTCAGCTGGTACAAAACGCAGCTGCCCGGCTTTTAACAAATACTAGAAGACATGAGAATATCAGACCTGTTTTAGCCTCTCTTCACTGGTTGCCAGTAAGTTTTAGAATTGATTTTAAGATTTTACTGATCAGTTTTAAAGCACTTCATGGTTCAGCCCCCAGCTACATTGCTGAATTGCTACTCCCCTATGAGCCAGGGCGCAGCCTCAGATCCTCAGGCACGGCTCTGGTGTTCCTGAGTACCTGCTCAGGACTAAAGGTGGCCGGGCTTTTGCAGTCAAGGCCCCTCAGCTCTGGAACTCCCTGCCTGAGAGTCTGAGACTTGCAGAATCAGTAACATCTTTTAAATCACTTCTTAGAGCTCCTTTTTTTAAAGAAGCATTTTACTAATTTAAGCACACTGCTTCATTTTCAACATGTCTGTTTGTCTATTATTATTGACAATGCTTATATCTTATATACGGAGCCCTGGAGGTGACATGGATGTTTTTTTTTTTTATCTTGTGAGTGCGACTTACTATCTCGCACGCGCGTCTTACTGTATCTTGCGCGCCCGACTTACTATCTCGCACGCGCGTCTTACTGTATCTTGCGCGCCCGACTTACTATCTCGCACGCGCGTCTTACTGTATCTCGCATGTGCGAGATATTAATTCAAGCGCATTTTGATGTAATTAAACAGTGCAGTCAGTTAAATGCAGTCTTATTATCATGGATCGAGACCATCTCAGAATTTTAATTGATTAATTAATTAATTAAAGTTAATAAAGTGTGTTATTGTTATTGTGTAACGGTAAGAGGTACATGTAACAGGTATTTTGATGATCCATGATGAGTGTCCAGGTGTTTTAATAGCCATTTTAATAGGTGTTTTAATGGCTATTATGCTAGCCATGATGATGGAGGAGTTGTCAAGGTAATAGTAGTTTGGTTATGATTAATTTATGAAATAACGTTGCAGCAGTCACAACCGGCAGTCAGGACAAACGATTAACAATGGATGCAGGTGCATATAGTATCATATTCATCTGAAAGTTGTTACAGAAAACCTACATTTACTAAAATACCTTCAATTTCCACGACATTCTCACACAGACCACATTCTCTCGGCTTTCACAGTACACTAAACACGTTTGTTGTCTTCTGTTATTATATAAAACAGATATACTATTGCTCTTTATACCACAAGGGGGCGCTGTTGTATAAGACAGGTCATAGTTAACACGCTGCACGTAGAGAGGTCAGAGTGCAACAACATGGCGACTATGTACGATACGACGCTGCTACTGAGAACAATGTTACAGTATAAGTTGTTGAAGTAAACGGCACTTGTTCATGATTCCAGCGTCCCATCATTGTTGAGTTAACACCACAACGTTCATTTCATTCATTCATTTGAGCCAGAGTGCCACTGCATCTTACTTACGAGTCACGAGTGCGAGTTATTATCTCGCACGCGCCAGTTACTATCTCGCACGCGCATGATAGTAACTGGCGCGTGAGAGATAGTAAGTTGCACTCGTGAGATAAAAAAAAAACCTATCCATGTCACCTCCAGGGCTACATACTTCTATTATCATTGGATATTTTATTCTTTTATTTTCTATATTATTTCTTCCATGTAAGTTTTGTTTTATTTAATATGCCTGATTTTGTTTGCCTAAGTCCTGAAATGTTTTAATCCCTGTTCAACCATGTAAAGCACTTTGTAACTGTGTTTTGAAAAGTGCTTTATAAATAAAGTTTATTATTATTATTATTAGTAGTAGTAGTAGTCAACAAACAGCATCATGAAGCCCAAGGAACACACCAGACAAGTCAGGGATAAAGTTGTGGAGAAGTTTAAAGCATGATTAGGATATGAAAAAATATCTCAAGCTTTGAACATCTCACAGAGCACTGTTCAATCCATCACCTGAAAATGGAAAGAGTATGGCACAACTGCAAACCTACCAAGACATGGCCGTCCACCTAAACTGACAGGCTGGGCAAGGAGAGCATTGATCAGAGAAGCAGCCAAGAGGCCCATGATAACTCTGGAGGAGCTGCAGAGATCCCCAGCTCAGGTGGGAGAATCTGTCCACAGGACAGCTATTAGTCATGCACTCCACAAATGGGGCCTTTATGGAAGAGTGGCAAGAAGAGAGCCATTGTTGAAACAAAGCCATGCAGTTTGCCACAAGTCATGTGGGGGGGCTCAACATCCATGTGGAGAAGGTGCTCTGGTCAGATGAGACCAAAATTGATGTTTTTGGCCCAAATGCAAAACGCTATGTGTGGCAGAAAACTAACACTGCACATCACCCTGAAGACACCATCCCCACCCTGAAACATGGTGGTGGCAGCATCATGCTGTGGGGATGCTTTTCTTCAGCAGGGACAGGGAAGCTGGTCTGAGTTGGTGGGAAGATGGATGGAGCCAAATACAGGACAATATTGAAAGAAAACCTGTTAGAGTCTGCAAAAGACTTGAGACTGGGGCGGAGGTTCACCTTCCAGCAGGATAACGAGCCTAAACATACAGCCAGAGCTACAATGGAATGGTTTAGATCAAAGCATATTCATGTGTTAGAATGGCCCAGTCAAAGTCCTAAATCCAATTGAGAATCTCTGGTAACACTTGAAAATTGCTGTTCACAGACACTCTCCATCCAATCAGACTAAGCTTGATCTAATTTGCAGGGAAGAATGGGCAAATATTTCAGTCTCTATATGTGCATCGCTGGTAGAGACTTACCCCAAAAGACTTGCAGCTGTCATTGCAGCAAAAGGTGGTTATCCAAAGTATTGACTCAGGGGGATGAATACTTTTACACACCACACTTTTCTGTTTTTTATTTGTAAAAAGAATGTAAAACCATGTATCATTTTCCTTCCACTTTGTGTTGGTCTATCACATAAAGTCCCAATAAAATACATTTACATTTGTTGTTAAAACATGACAAAAAGTTCAAGGGGGGTGAATACTTTTGCAAGCCACTGTATCTGCACACTTAAAACACTGTGGCTCTATCACTTTTCTGATTATGATTCATTACATTTGTACCATATTTTTTCAACATTCATAATAACTTCTGACTTTAGCCCAACCTTTACAACAGTGCATTAAGTCTGGATTTACAGTTTTTTTCGATTGCTAAGATGCATTGGTCGAAACTGAAGCGACATGTTCAAAACTCTTAATACAGTCTGCATTTCCATCATGCAGCTCAGCTCAACAGTTAATCTCATGCCCAGAAGTGTGTCTCACCAACAAACACTTCATACTTGTCTCAAAAGAAGCTCATTCAACAAAACACTAGCACATTGTCTCACTTTGGAAACACGCAGAATCACTCTTAACAAACGGAACGACAAAATACTAACAACAAAGAACATTACATCAAATACATCTTATATTTCAAGTTAGAATGACAAATTATAGTAAGAGATAAAACTAAAAAACAACACATGTATACTGTAATATTCAGCCCTGTCATCTGCATTCGGCCACATGTTTTCCTTGACGTCACATCTTATATCTTCTCTGGCAAGGCACCTAGAATCTTCTTGAATGTCTGATCCATCCCTGGCAGGCTTCGGGAGAAACATCTCCACAACTAGCATTCATTGCATCCAGCAAGGAGAGCTGGTTGTGTGAAGAGCCTTCCTCTCCTGGCTGCTCTTCTCTCTCTACCAACTTCACTCGCTGCTCTTTGATCCATACTTGCACAGGAAAAAGAATCAGAAGCCACTCCTTTTGTATATGCTTTCTAATGAGGCCAAACGCAGATCACCTGAATCAGTTTTCAGCTGAAAACTACCATCAGCTGTTTGGAATTGCATCTTCGTTTTATTTATTTTTATTGTCAATATTTTGATATAATTTTCTATAGATTTCAATGTGGCTGCAGCAGAAATTCCCAGGATTTTTTCCCCTATCATTCTGTTTTGAGTGTGTTTTTAACTGCTTTGAACAAAGTGTGTTAGCATTTGAAGAATGTGCTGTTAAAGCATAGTGTTTTGTAGGTGTGAACTAGTGAATGAGAAAAGACTTCATCCATTTCAGTGATTGTGGTCACTGAATGCACTTTGTCTGAAAGCAATGAAAAGTGAGACACAGTTTAGCCCACATGCATTTCTGTTTTGCAGACTGTGCTAAGAGTTTTGAACATGTCGCTTCAGTTTCGACCAATGCGTCTTAGCAATCGAAAAAAACTGTAAGACATGACTTCAGAGTAGAGACCCCACTTACGCCATCTTTTCACATTTTTGTGGTTATGAAAGGCTTCCACAGATATTTCCTAATTTCCAGCCATCTTTCTCTCATGGCTCTCTCCCTCTGTTCCACAGTCTTACTTAGTGATATACTTAGTCAGGCTTCCATGCTCCATTCTGTACAAGTGTATCTTTAAACAGATTCTTTATTATCACCGTTTTCTGAAGCAGAGAGTGCTTAAGAGTTTCTCTTAATGATCATTTGTTTCGAGTTATATTACACCAGACTGAACAGCATCCATCCAACCTGCATACATAATTATATAATGAACATAAAAGCAAAGACGCACAGAAAACTATAACCAATCTGCATACATCATAGACAAGAGAAATCAGAATGTTATTTTGTAACCTGTCCAAGTTGAAACTCGTTGAGAATTAGTTTTTCCAAGCTCAGTTAAGGTGATTAAATTTTTTATAGATTAAAAATGATCAATGCAACTCCCTATAATTGGTGAAATAGGACAATTCCACCATTTCAGATTAGGTATAATTTTGAGTTGTGAATGTATAGAGTGTATGTTGTGCTAAACAGAATCAAGACACTTTAAAGGTCCCATATTATGCTGATTTTCTCTTTAAAGTTTTTGTTTTGGGTGTCTGCTAGAAAATCTGTACAATTGTTTTTCTCATGTTATCCATTGCTGCAGAACCTCTATGCACCCCCTGTCTGAACACTCTGTTTTAGTGCCTGCATCCTTTAAGGCCCCCCCCCCCCCCCCCCCCTAAAAAGCCCAGTCTTCTCTGATTGGTCAATCTTCACATGCCTGAGCAGGCACCACTCACCAGCTATATCAGCTGGTTTTGCAACCATGACCGTGCTTAAGGTGTGGCTTTCTATGCAGTTGTGACTTCACAACCTGACAGAAGACCTGATGGCTCAGTTGAAGGCACAGTTTGTGTCTGCAGCCCTGTGTGTATTGAGCATTATAATACTTAGTATTTATATAGTACATAGACCTGCTCTGTAATCAAATATCAAATCAATTTTTTAACTGTTTTAATTTGGGAACCCCAGGTGCTCTTCAGTGACCTTGAAACTAGAGCTTACATTTTGTTTTGCTAGCACTTAAAACATGTTCATGTTTATCATGTCTATTCAAGTGTCATTACCTTTCCTTCGACCTCCATTCATCTAATTCTGGGTACTCTGGCTGGCAGCCGTTAAACTCTGCTACCCAGAAAGCTGTGGCCAGTTCAGAGCAGCCCTGGCACTCAACTGAGTGGCTGGGCTCACTGCTGGTTAGCTGGCAGGCTGAAGACTGAAACTATAAGACAGTTGGGTAGTTGGCTATAGGATTAGCTGGCAGTGTGGGAGGCGGGCTAGTTCACTGGGTGGCTGACTAGCTTGTGTGGTAGCCAGTCAGTTGGCAGCTAAGACTGACTGTGTGTCCACATGGCAGTTTTGGCTGAGATTGAGAAAACAGTGCAGAGCCTCAGACACTCTTAACATAATAAACATAACTGTGGAAATATGGAGAGAATGTCTCACCAAATTATTCTCAAAATTATGACAATTTAATGTGGGCTGGCCATGGAGAAGAAGTACACAGCTCATACATTATTTCTCAACAGCATTTCTGAAATGATATGAGCCACTCCTTAATTTGGCAAACTAGTATACAAAACAACATGCATTGCAATAACAATTTCCAATGTTTTAATTGGTTTGCCTGTTGTCTCATAGTCATCTTATAGAAAGGTGTGTTTGACACAGCCTACCAGCATGTTAATATGCCAAGGTAGGAAAAGTATACATGTAATTAATTACTTTCATGATGGCTACATTCCTTTAAAATGATATGGCACACTTGCATGGCTTTCTCAGACACTGCAATTGAACCTTTACAGATCAGTCCATTTACTGTAAAGATGCTTTGAAAAGGTACATGCATGTAGTGTTATTATTATAATTATAATTATTTCACTCAGGAGGGATTGCTCTGTTTTGCATAACAACATCATTTTTTTGACAGAAACAACATACTTGTCAATGTATCATTTATTTTGTCTGAGCCATTTTGGTTGGTTTAGGTTTTGAACAGGATTTACTTATTCTAATGCAACACACCTCTGTGGTAGAGTTTACACCACAATCTTTTGTGGTGAGTTTTGTGTTTTTATGAACAATTTTGTTACTACTTTATAGCCAACTTCATATAATGAAAAAGACCAACGTAGTGAGAAACATTAAAAAAAGGCAAAGGACCAATGGAATTACCTGCACCATCAGTGCTGCACACACGGCTTCCATATTTCAAATGAGAAGCCTTTAGGGAATCGGAGGGACATGTCCTTTGAGCCACTGGAAACATTAATACTAAAAGCTTACAGGGACAAACTGTAAAGAGGCACAATCGAATGTTGTACAAAAAACAAATGTTTATTGTTTAATTTTTGAAGTATAGTTTCTAACCAAGCTACATCACAAATCAATGGACAGAACAATGACAAGCAGCGATTATAAAAAACAGTAACCCCCCACACACAAACACACACAACACAATGCATCCTACTAGGTAGTTTAGATATTTTGTCATCTATCAGATGTTTTTTTTTCTTAGAACTATAGCCTATATGTTTTTTTTTTAGATGTAATCAGCCTTTAGCATGTGTGTAACTTAATGTGGTGAGATACATGTACATGAGCTCAATAACTGAATTCTTGGTTATGTTGTCTTCTAACCACAGACCGCTTTACAGTGTACAGCGCCAAGAAGCTCCGACAAGCATGGAATAAGTAAGTGAACCATTCAAATATGTGTTTTGTGTGTGAGTGTGTAAATGTATAGTGTTATGTCACTGATGGACACACTATACTATGTATCGTATCCTTCCTTTGCTTGAACTCCCACAGGTAGTGAAGAGACTGTCACTGCAGCTTACACACTGTTACACACTTTCTGTCACTCAAATGCTCTTCCCCTAGCCTCCAACCTTCCTTTAGCAGGCGTGTGTGCTCCTGCTCTAGGACATGAAGCACATATGGCAGGGAAATGGTATGGTGGCACCGCTGGGGCTACCCTCAGATATGTGCAACTGTTTGCCCTAGGCATACATCTGGAGCAGAGAGTACAGAGGGCAAAGGGGAGTTTGTCTCTTTTCCTCAGGGAATTTTAAAGCAGCACCAGACAAGTGATTTATGTAAAACTCCAGCTGTCTAATCAGTTTAGATAATTCAGCAAAGATTTAGTCCCGCTAACAAAAGCCCACATCACACAGAACTTCAGTGAGTTACAATAATTACATAGGTCATTGGTGTCCTTAATCCGAGGTGAAAATGGGTAGAGTCATCTGGGAAAAATTGTTCCCAAAATGATGGACTGGAATGTGCCTTCGCTGTATGAATCAGCTTCTCAGTCATTTTGTGTTGCACTTTTTCTATCTCAGGTCAACAGTTGGAATCCAGTGGAGATGATGAGAGTTTTGATAACATTTTTGGCAACAATACTTTTGGCTCAGTACGTTTGATTTGAAGACTATAATTATTCTGGGCAAATTAGCCTCACCTAACAATGAGGAAATGGCTGTTATGGTGAAGTTTCTCAAAGTCACAGCTAGTAGTACAATTTACTCAGCCAACAAGCTAACACTTGAGCAATAATATCTCAGCCCAGTGTGTTAGGTCAACTAAACATCACTGTCTTTCACATTAAACTGCATGAACACTAAATCTGAGACATATGAGTGCATGATTGATTAATGTATATATAAAAACATCACTGCAACATCTGCTTTACCACATATTGACCAGGTAAGTTTTAAAATGCTGTTTATTCCATTGTGACCATTTATTTTAGAAATTATGTTCCAGCTCATGATGTGGAAGTGACTTTGTACCTTGTGTTGATTATTATTAGTTATTACATGGCTCTTCTTAATGCTTCAGAATGCTCCATTCACTTGAATGGGCCTTCCCAATGTTCGGCGGTCAATTATTTTCGTATAATTGACCGCTGCTAAGCATATTTGACCGTTGTCAAGGAAAGTGGCCTTTTTGCCTCTGATTCACGTATTTCGTAGCACTCCGCACTCTAAAATCTTTGCTCTGCAAGTAGTCCGGTCACTTATCACCCCAGCGTCTTCGGTTGCTAAGCGTCGTCAGCTGATCTGTAGTCTACTTCATATCTGAAAAAACGTACTCCTAGGCCACTAGTGTGGATGAGTTTCACATTAACTTTAATATTCTTGGAACATACGGTGATTTAAACTCTTGGCAAAAGGCTGAGTTGTCGTCACCGATCAAGAAAAGAAAAAGAGAGGAAAGCAGCGAAGAGGGATAAGCGAATCGGCATCGGTTTGGCGAACTATATTTCTCTGCTGAAAAACACTATGAACGGTAACAGATAAATTGTAAAAAGACACACTGTGTCAAGTTTTCTTTCGTGCTGGCAAGTAACCATGTAATAAGCGGGAAAATGTATCAGACAGGTTCGTCCTGTCGGGACTTATTTTCCTGATAGTGACCGCCGTTCTATACATTATCCCTTACTTGGTGATTTGTTAATTTTTAACAGGGGGGATGGCCAAATGGGAGCACCACCGTGCCCCGATGTACACCTCCCAAAGGACATTGTTGCAGGACATCTTAACCATAACTGTGACATTTCTAAATCTACAATTCCATTTTATCCAGTTATTTCCCTTCTCTACCTATTACAATTGTCTTTTAATAACTGAATTTAATCCATCCATCCATCCATCCATCCATTTTCTTCCGCTTATCCGGGGCCGGGTCGCGGGGGCAGCTGCCTGAGCAGGGACACCCAGACTTCCCTCTCCCCGGATACTGCCTCCAGCTCTTCCGGGAGGACCCCAAGGCGTTCCCAGGCCAGCTGAGTGACATAGTCACACCAGCGTGTCCTGGGTCTTCCTCGGGGTCTCCTCCCGGAGGGACATGCCAGGAACACCTCCCGAGGGAGGCGTCCCGGGGGCATCCGAAACAGATGCCCGAGCCACCTCAGCTGGCTCCTCTCGATGTGGAGGAGCAGCGGCTCTACTCTGAGCTCCTCCCGGGTGACAGAGCTCTTCACCCTATCTCTAAGGGAGCGCCCTGCCACCCTGCGGAGGAAACTCATTTCGGCCGCTTGTATCCGGGATCTTATTCTTTCGGTCATGACCCAGAGTTCATGGCCATAGGTGAGGGTCGGAACGTAGATTGACTGGTAAATCGAGAGCGTCGCCTTTCGGCTCAGCTCTCTCTTCACCACGACAGACCGATACAAAGACCGCATTACTGCGGCCGCTGCACCGATCCGTCTGTCAATCTCACGCTCCGTCCTTCCCTCACTCGTGAACAAGACCCCAAGATACTTAAACTCCTCCACTTGAGGCAGGAACTCTCCTCCCACCTGGAGGGAGCAGGCCACCTTTTTCCGGTCGAGAACCATGGCCTCGGATTTGGAGGTGCTGATTCTCATCCCAGCCGCTTCACACTCAGCTGCAAACCGCCCCAGGGCATGCTGGAGGTCCCGGCTCGAAGGAGCCAACAAGACCAC
This sequence comes from Sparus aurata, assembly GCF_900880675.1. Lineage (NCBI taxonomy): Eukaryota > Metazoa > Chordata > Actinopteri > Spariformes > Sparidae > Sparus > Sparus aurata. The sequence continues at coordinate 2,289,077 of NC_044203.1, read as the reverse complement.
GTCATCCGCGAAAAGCAGAGACGAGATCCATTGGCTCCCGAACCAGATCCCCTCCGGCCCGTGGCTGCGCCTAGAAATTCTGTCCATAAAAGTAATGAACAGAACCGGTGACAAAGGGCAGCCCTGCCGGAGTCCAACATGCACTGGGAACAGGTCTGACTTACTGCCGGCAATGCGAACCAGGCTCCTGCTCCGGCAGTACAGGGACCGCACGGCCCTTAACAGAGGGCCCCCGACCCCGTACTCCCGGAGCACCCCCCACAGTATGCCACGAGGGACACGGTCGAATGCCTTCTCCAAGTCCACAAAACACATGTGGACTGGTTGGGCAAACTCCCATGAACCCTCGAGCACCCTGCGGAGGGTATAGAGCTGGTCCAGTGTTCCACGGCCAGGACGAAAACCGCATTGTTCCTCCTGGATCCGAGGTTCGACTATCGGCCGAATTCTCCTCTCCAGTACCCTGGAATAGACTTTCCCGGGGAGGCTGAGGAGTGTGATCCCCCGATAGTTGGAGCACACCCTCCGGTCCCCCTTTTTAAATAGGGGGACCACCACCCCGGTCTGCCAGTCCAGAGGCACTGTCCCCGACTGCCACGCGATGCTGTAGAGACGTGTCAGCCAAGACAGCCCCACAACATCCAGAGACTTGAGGTACTCAGGGCGGATCTCATCCACCCCCGGTGCTTTGCCACTGAGGAGCTTACGGACTACCTCAGTGACTTCGGCTTGGGTGATGGATGGGTCAACCTCTGAGTCCCCAGCCTCTGCTTCCTCAATGGAAGGCGTGTCAGTGGGATTGAGGAGATCCTCGAAGTATTCCTTCCACCGCCCGACGATGTCCCCAGTCGAGGTCAACAGCTCCCCACCTCCACTGTAAACAGTGTTGGTGGAGGACTGTTTCCCCCTCCTGAGGCGCCGGATGGTTTGCCAGAATTTCTTCGAGGCCGACCGGTAGTCCTTCTCCATGGCCTCCCCGAACTCTTCCCAGACCCGAGTTTTTGCTTCCGAGACTGCCCGTGCTGCCGCACGCTTGGCCTGCCGGTACCCGTCAGCTGCCTCAGGAGTCCCCCGGGCCAGCCAGGCCCGGTAGGACTCCTTCTTCAGCTTGACGGCAACCCTTACTTCCGGGGTCCACCACCGGGTTCGGGGATTGCCACCGCGACAGGCACCGGAGACCTTACGGCCACAGCTCCGGACAGCCGCGTCAACAATGGAGGTGGAGAACATGGTCCATTCGGACTCTATGTCCCCAGCCTCCCTCGGGATCTGGTCAAAGCTCTCCCGGAGGTGGGAGTTAAAGATCTCCCCGGCAGAGGGTTCTGCCAAACGTTCCCAGCAGACCCTCACGATACGTTTGGGCCTGCCAGGTCTGTCCAGCTTCCTCCCCCGCCAGCGGATCCAACTCACCACCAGGTGGTGATCAGTTGACAGCTCAGCCCCTCTCTTCACCCGAGTGTCCAAGACATACGGCCGGAGGTCAGATGACACGACCACAAAGTCGATCATTGATCTCCGGCCTAGGGTGTCCTGGTGCCACGTGCACATATGGACACCCTTATGCTTGAACATGGTGTTCGTTTTGGACAAACTGTGACTAGCACAGAAGTCCAGTAACAAAACACCACTCGGGTTCAGATCGGGGAGGCCGTTCCTCCCAATCACACCCCTCCAGGTAACACTGTCATCGCCCACGTGGGCGTTGAAGTCCCCCAGGAGAACGACGGAGTCCCCGGTTGGAGCACTCTCCAGTACCCCTCCCAGGGACTCCAAGAAGGCCGGGTACTCTGCACCGCTGTTCGGCCCATAAGCCGAGACAACGGTGAGAGCCCTATCCCCGACCCGAAGGCGCAGGGAAACGACCCTCTCGTTCACCGGGGAGAACTCCAACACATGGCGGCTGAGCTGGGGGGCTATAAGCAAGCCTACACCAGCTCGCCGCCTCTCGCCGCGGGCAACTCCAGAGTGGAAGAGAGTCCAGCCTCTCTCAAGGAGTTGGGTTCCAGAGCCCAGGCTGTGCGTGGAGGTGAGACCGACTATTTCTAGTCGGTACCGCTCAACCTGCCGCACCAGCTCAGGCTCTTTCCCCCCCAGTGAGGTGACATTCCATGTCCCCATGGCTAGAGTCACCATCCGGGGATCGGGCCGCCGGGGCCCCCGCCCACGACCGCCACCCATATCCCTCTGCACCGGCCCCTTCTGAACCCTCCCGCGAGTGGTGAGCCCACGGGAGGGCGGGCCCACGTTGCTCGTTCGGGCTGCGCCCGGCCGGGTCCCGTGGGCAGAGACCCGGCCACCAGGCGCTCGCCTGCGAGCCCCAACCCCAGGCCTGGCTCCAGGGTGGGGCCCCGGTGACGCCGATCCGGGCGACGTGTACGTCCTTGGTAGTATGACTTTCATCAGGGGCGAGTGAACCGATCTTAGTCTGACCCGTCACCTAGGACCTGTTTGCCTTGGGAGACCCTACCAGGGGCATTAAGCCCCGGACAACATAGCTCCTCGGATCATTCAGGTGCTCAAACCCCTCCACCACGATAAGGTGCCGGTTCAAGGAGGAGTAACTGAATTTAAGTATTGACTAAATACACCTTTAAATTTTATGCAGTGGACTGAGTTTATTCAGGCAGGGTTTTCTCATGTTTCTCACAATACACTACAAGCAGGGTTATTTGGAATTTTTTACCATCTAAATTCCTTGAAGGACAAACAATGAACATTGTGCAAAATAGTAGAGCCCGACCGACTTATTTATTGGCCGATTTTATTTTTTTGTAAGAGATATATCGGTATCAGCATATATATTGTGCGATATGAAGACCTTATACTTAAAAACTACAAATACAGAATGGCGAAAGTCACTCCTGCAGGCTGCATTTCAACGAGGGATAAAACAGCTGGTGTCAGGAGATGTAACAGCTACCTCACTAATGGTTAAACTATAAACCAGCACAAAAATGACAATTACCAACATAACATAAGCCACCATGTTCTGAACAGACACACTAAAAACACACAAAAAAAGTAACATTTAGTTTAAGAACATAAATAGCAAACTTACTACTGTCTGAAAAAACTCATCTCTGAAAAAACTTTAACATTACTGAAAATAAACATGTGCATCTGCTACAGGTTTTATTCCACCCTACGTTTCAGAAGCGGAGCCATTTGCCTGCCCAACTTTTTCGTTTTTATACAATAGGAGTCGGCACAGGGTAAAAGGGAAAATTGGCCGGATACTCTATGCCATTCCTATGTCTCTGACTTCCTGTTGGCGCGATCTACTCTGTGCAGCTTGTTGCAGCTTCCGTCGAAAACAAACCAGGCAGCCGAATCGCAAAGCAGCCATGCCCGGCTTGACTCCACTGATCACGGCCACTCTGCTACTAGGGGATGGAGAGTGATGTCAGGTTAAGAAGGGGGACGGCATCCCCCCTCAAATCACCTACTGATTATTATGATTGCATAAGTTTCAGTTAAACCAGTTTATGCATGTGAGATTTTCAAGCCCTGACCTGTCAGTTTCCTTATTTCTTAGTGGCACAAGCAGATTTATTATAACCTGACACATCCACACCCTTATCGAACGCAGTCAAGAGAAGAGCAGAAACATGTTTTGCATCAGGAAAATACTTCACTGCCATTCTTTGATCTTCTTAAATGAAATATTCTCTCCAGTTCTAAATGAAATATTCTCTCTAAGTTGATCCCTTGAGTTGCCATTATTGTTGCTTTTTCAAAAAGTTGCTTTTCTCACCAGTCGTCACACCTAAACCTGGTCTGTAGTAGCCAGCGGTTCCTCAAAGGACTCTTATTGGTTCCACCACTGTTTGTTTGACCACAAGCAAGTACTATGTGAATCTTGAAGATGGATTTTGAGGGAACATATAATGAAGTGATCTTTCAGACTAAGCAAGGTAAACTTTATTATATTACCAGTGTCGAGGCATTACGCAACATTTACAGGAAAGGGGGTTAAATTTCAACATTAATGATTATCAAAGGTTATAATTCAATTAAATAATACAATCTAATTTACATTAGATAGCCTTGGAAGCGCAGTGTGTGTGTGAGTGTTTATGCGTGTTTGTGCGTGCGCGTTTGTGTGTGTGTGAGCATGCGTGCTTGTTCGTGTGTGTGTGTGTGTGTGGAGTTACTGTAGAGTTACTGAACAAAATGTGGCTGACCAAAGGGAAGAACAACATGACTGATGAGGGATGGAGACCGCATGTCTATTTGTTAGGAGAGGAACAAAAAAACAATGATGAAGCTCATACCATGTGCTCACTGATGTCACATGAAGGCGAGATATGGTTGGTCTAGTGAGCAAGACTACTTCTGTGGGACAGGGGTGTAACGGTCTGACGATGTTCAGTCTGACAGCTAAACAGATCCTTCATCCATCAAATAAAAGAGAAAGGTCCCACACTTGAACACACAGAGCAATATTACAACACCAAACAGTAACATGGTAACAGGTAGTGTCTTTGGTATCTTATATGAGGAAGAAGTACTGAATTTATATGTACCAACTCTTTGTCACACTTCCACCGGAAAAACAGCCTTTGTCCGTAACAGTAGACAATGCAGTGAGTCCCCGTGACCCATAGGTGGTATTTGAGTGGGTCCCAGGGAAATTTAGTGGATCCCCAGTAAGATTTCCAGTAAGCCATCTCATGGCCGGAGTATTTTGCAGAATTTAACTACTCATAAAACTGGTTATTACAAAATGGGTTTTTCTGCATCAGACATCTTTTGGAAAACAGTTGATGCAAAATGAAAGGCAGATTAAAATTGATTGAGGTGGACTGTCCCTCAGCTGCCTCCCTCTCAGTCCCAAGCAAATAAAAATGTGAAGAAAGACAGTGAGGTGGAATGTAAATGACCATCACTTCCTCTCTGCTGCCTTTTATCCCAGGCCAGGGAACACTGAATTCAATATAAATTTATCAGTGTTGGGAATAACAGCGTTACAATAAACCGCGTTACTAACGGCGGGTAATGTAACTAATTGCTATTTCCATCGTTACAACACCGTTACTGTTACTAACTATTAAATGTGGCGCGTTACAAACTGAAGCTGATCATTGAAGCTGTTGTCATCCGACTCGGCTCTCAGCTAGAGTCAGCCGGAGCTGCAGAGCTGTTTTATTTTATTTATTTTTTTTGCTTGGCGAGGGAGGAGGGAGGGGCGGGACAACAGCATAAGTGATGGTGATTGGCACTCTAAGGTAGAGTGAGAGTTCGTAAGCCAATCAGAGGCAGTGTTCAGTTTACACACAAACCACACACGCACACAGCAGCCTCGCATACACAAACTAGCAGAGGTGAGCTGCAGCAATGGCGAGTTCGGAGGGAAAGTTAACGTTTTCAAAGTGGAAGTACAGACACTACTTTAATCTCTTTTGTCTATGTCCGTTGTAAGCAACTCAAATCTAATGAATCATCTCACAACGGCACACACTTCTACAACACTAGTGGCCAAAAACACCGTTGTTGACACTGTTGATGATGACAGCAGACCAGGTGTGGCTAACGTGAGCTCCGCTAACAAAGAAGGACACGGAGCTGTCCGAGCAGCTACAGCTGGATGTTTCTGCTCCAGCTTCACAAAAACTTGACACAGACTGAAGTGAATGCAATGATAGGCAGGTATGTTGTTGAGAACATGCTCCTGTTATCAACTGCTGACTCAGACTCCTTCAGAGCACTCACTGGCAAAAATACCGGGGAGAGCAGGTGCTGGTCCGCCATGCAGGAAGATATTTTCTAAATACATGGATGCTGAGTAGCTAAAATGAATGCCGAGCTCAAAAGGGGGAATAATTAAAAGTAATGCAATAGTTACTTTTCCTGGTAAGTAGTTACTTTTATAGTGAAGTAATTCCGTTACTAACTCAGTTACTTTTTGAAAGAAGTAACTAGTAACTATAACTAATTACTGTTTTAAAGTAACGTGCCAAACACTGGAACTTACACAGTCTCTGCCCTGAGAGTTGGCTCACCCTCTGCTATTCTCTTATTTCTGCTCTCAGTCAACCATGTAAATCGTTCAGAGTTACATTAACATCAACTCAATGCATAAATACAGAAACATACAGGGTGAAGTCATGTGGATCTACATTGTTAATATTGCAAGATATGGCACTTTTGAATTTGTGTCTTTTCTGCTTTTTCGGCCCACCTCCTCCTCATGTGGTCAATCTTTACACTCTTTACTCTTTACAGGTTTATTTTCAGCACTTGGTTGTGAAGGGTAAGAAAGAATCAGACAGTGAGGTTGTCCTGCTGATAGAAATTTCATGTCATAGAACACTTTTATATATTGTTCTACTGAACAATGAGCAATTACAGAGTTTTTCATTTAATTTTGAGGATTTGTTGCCTTCGTTTTTGAGGAAGTTACACTGATAACCACCCTCTCTTGCTATGGCCTGTTCTCTGTACCAATCAAAGTTGCCCTTATGACACCCTCATTGTCAAATGAGTCAGACAAAATTAAAGCTTTTCATAGGATGTCTTCAGACTAAAAATACAAAGGCTTTCTCCCAAAATGGCTCCTGATTTCTGCTCAGCTTAAATGAAGAGACTGTTGGGCCAGTTTCTGCTGTAGTGAGTGGAGGATACAGGCAGGTGGTTTTCTCTGGGCCACCTCCACCAGGTCCAGGTTTAGTTTTCAGAATACCATAAAAGAGCATGCACCACACACCACTGAAGAAGGAATGCCTCTTACCTGTCATCCCCTGAAGCTGTGTGATAGTTTAAGGAGATACTATCGATCATGCTGCAGATGTGTGATTATTCACTTGGTCTAGCTGACAGCAATAGCAGCACGGAATGTGCACCCTTACTGCACATCAACACTTTGCAAATGCCAACATGCTCATATCCAGGTATTTTCACATCTACACATACTGTATCTACCTGTTTGTCTCTATGCCTGCAGAGAAACTACGAAGCAAAGCCAAGTCAGGCTAAATTCCCTTACAGACACAGCCACTGTTACTGAGAATATGGATTCATTGGATTTATTGGAGGATTTTTTTGCTCCAACAGTGGTAAACGCTTAGGGGGTACTTCAGTGATTTAGTTTTTCAATTTCATATACTTGAGGGCAGGGACGTGCACATGATTATAGAGGGGCAGGGGCTCAAAGTCAGAAAACGGCCCCAATTTTTTTTCAGGCCGTAATAACACAATATGTGAATGAATGAATGAATGAATAAATTAATAAATAAAGTACTTATAGAAAGCTAAACTCTTAGCTGTGTATCCTGTGTAGCTGTGAGTGATATGCAATTGCCATTTCTTTTGTGTCAACAAATTATTGTCAACATGAGTGTATTCACATTATCATAATACTGAGGTTTGGAAAACATGCAATTCAGCTGCATTTCTTAAAAAACTATCAAACACTGGTTTATTAATCGGCTATTTATTGGAGGCCAAGTACAAACTAGAAATACAGGCTACACATCTAAAAATGTGACAAAACCAAGAAATGACTACTGTGACTGTTAGTAGGAACAGCAATGTTTACAACAGCAAAGTCACAGTAAACTCAATATCTGAAAGAAGTTTAAGATTTGTGGCAAAATAAACAGCCGACACCAGGCATGTGCACACATAACGCCCAAGGGGTGCTTGAGCCCCTGCCCTTTTTGTCTCCTATTATAAAGTGCCCTTTTGTGTGTTTTTTTAATGAATTAATAAATACCTGTTGTGTATAGCGATGTGAAAAAACGGCGTATAAAAACTCCATGGTTATCTACGTAGGTATTTCGTACGTAATATGGTGTTGAGCCTAAAGCCGCTTCTCTGTCCACTGGCTCTGCTCTGTCTCTCACAGAGGAGAGAGAGAGAGAGAAGAAACATTTATTTTAACAAATTCAGCTCTTTAATCTCCGATTTCAAAGAGCTGAATGACCAATCAAAACTAAATATACTCCTGGGAGAAGGAGACAGGGCAGCATGCCACAACCTGAGGGACAGTGAGTGACTGAGACACACACACACACACACACACACACACACACACACTGTATATAATGTATATATTATTAATGTAAATCAATCTTGATGTTGTGTTTGTGTTATTGTTTAAGTTATTATTAATGTCCTCATCTAGAATTCCACCATTCTCCTAGATGAGACGTGACAGTGGAGCGACTTGAAGCTTTGTGAGTTATAAATCCATTAACATAACTTCCTTGTGGAGGCTAACAAGTCGCCTTCCACTTATTCAACGTGCTTAAATATGAGTCATTTATTTATTTATTTATTTATGTTGTTTGTTTCGGACATGTCAATTCATAAGCATCACATTTCATCATTGTTCAAATAATACAACACACATGGCCGAAAGGGAAAAGCGGGAGAAGCCAAAGCTTATCAAGTCCCGCCCCCATTACCCACAGGATAAAATCTTCATTCTGATCTTTTCTTGTCTTTTGCAAATTACTTTTTTTCTTTTCTTCTCTTTTTTTCTTTTGTTATGACCTTTGACAAAACAAATTACAGCAGTAGCATATAGAGCTGAATTCAAGCTCTAGACAGTACATACAGATTACATGTGTGTCTGCACATGTGTCCATATTAGTACATCATGAGTGAACAACAGTCTCATCTTATGGCCTCATCTTATAGCCAGGCTTGCCACAAAGTCAGAATATCCAATTGAGAGAGAGCAAAAGTCCAGTGTATTTATTATTTGTTGAGATGGTGTTGGGATGGTGTAAGAGCCCTTTAATGCATTTTCATGTTATTCATCAGTCTCCTCTGCAGCTTTTATGGCTGCTAGCTTCGCCATGTCCTCCCGATTGGTGGCTACATCAACTCGCATCTGTATCACGAACTCGCGGATTGTTGAGATGTCAGAGCGCATCCCGACCACAGCACTCCGAGTAGTGGCGTTGTCCGCCCTCGCACTGGTCTGCTCAGTAGCGATCTTTCTCATTTTCCAATATTGCATAAAGATTCCAAATCCCAAAGCGATCGTTCCAATTGTCATGAACGTGAACATGTACACGTCCTCGACATCTTCCACATCCAGTGCGGCAAGGCAGAGGACTCTCCAATTTTCCCAACCATCCTTAACGTAGCCGGACATAAAGGTCCCGTCCGGGCATGTCGGTTCACCAGAACCCGCACGCCGTGTTGAGAACACTCTGTCGATGGCATTCATTGACCAGCTCAGCAACTCCATCGTGGATTGATCGATTGATTGATTGGTTAAGAACGTAGTTGGACAATATTAGATGAATCTCAATCGAATGACTGTTGTGTGCCGATTTACAGGGTTGAGTCCTTCACAGCTCAAAAGAACTTGTGATAACTCACAATAGTGGCACAGTGTTCGTACCTAAGTTGTCTCACATTGTTGATACACATTATAACAACATCCTGCCATGTACAACTGGCATTGGCCTTGGACCATACAATTTTCTCAGGTTCAACTTATTGTTTGGGTACAGAATGGTATTTGTTATGCTCACATGTCATATTTCAGAAGAGCGCCTATTCGTGCTTGTTAAGCTAACTGCTTGTTAATGAGAGTTAAGAATAATATTGCGCATGTAATCTGATTGGCCACCCCGTGTGTCCCTAATGGTCATTGACTCAGGGTAATGTCAATCATTGCGCTAAAGCTCTTTACCGATGCTGCATGTTAAAACGGAAGCAAAGCCAAAACCTTGTGTGACTAGACTGTGTTAACAAGTCATGAAGGCTTTTATTTTGGAAAAAAGACAAAGGAAGTAGCTCCGCGGCTGCTAATGAAGTCGTGTAACTTCACCAGCTTCGGACTTTATCTCAACGTGATGCTCCCAGGTGCACCGAGTTAAGGTAAGAACAGAACTCTACAGGTTCTTTAAGACGTTCACACCAATGTTTTGCCAACTTCTGTTCCATCTGGGTCTAATTTGGTTCAATTAGTATGGGAAACTGTTCTTGTGTGTTTTACTTTAGTTAGCTCTCCATCTGGATAAACGTAAACATCTCTCCACTGTTTCAGTAACGTTAGCAATTAGCATCCGTTGTAAGTTTCGCATTTTGTGACATTAGTTAACAGTCAACAGCAGAGTATCATATCAATGTTGCCACTGTGACGTTGGTACAGTAAAAATAACATGCTGCTTTTCATTGTGTTTGTGGACACGTTTTGAATGTAGACTACAATGAAACAGAGGCAGGAAGATATCTCCAATTACTTCACAAAGAAGAAAATTAGCAGGGAGAGAGCAGATGACCAGCAGGAGTGTGAGAGTAGTCAAGCTGAATGCAGCCAGGCAGCTAACACAGGCCAACATCTCCAGGGCCAGACCGGCCCTCATGGACCTCCAGGTGAAAATGCAGGTATTAGGGAAATGCTTTAAAATGTGTAATGTGGTGTTCTGCATGATTTTACAATTATTCAGTGAATGAAGCCATTTAAATACCTCCTTTTAATCACAGTGTCAAACTGGCACTATGCACTAAAAATTGTGTATTTAAATATTTGCAATTCATGATAAATTTATATATATATATATACATATATATATATATATATATATATATATATATATATATATATATATATATATTTATTTATATATTTATTTATATATATATATATTTATATATATATATATATATATATTTATTTATTTATTTATTTATATATATATATATATATATATATATATATATATATATATATTATGTAGACTTTATAAAAAAAAAATTAAAGTTACAGTTACAAATCGAATTATTGAAGTGTTTACTGTGTCAATCAATACTTTTAGATGCACAAAAGGAGAGGACTGACCCTGGTGATGATAATGCTGAGTCAGATAACATCTACAGCAGCTCCAGCACCCAAAGGAAACTCCAAGTTCATCCAACCAAGGGCGTAAGTTTGCATAGGGAAGGTAGGGACAAGTCACAACCAAAGTTTGGGAAAGACAGTTGTGCCTACCAATATTTTGATACATTTTAATACAACAATTTATTTTATTTTTTTTACATAATGAACTGAATATAATATTTTTCACAAACTCATTTGTAGATTAGTAAGCATATGTAGAGAACTATTTTTCCGACGTGCCCTCTCATCGCAATCTTCAGTGTAACCTGCCTGGCAACACATTTGGATATGCTGCCATTTGATTGGCTGAAGGGTGATCACGTCCTCAGAACATGAAGGTATCAAAGCGCCTCCCGAAGAAGACGCGCTGTGTGGCAGAGCTGCTGCAAGACAGCTGGACTGACGGTGAGACATCAGGCTGCTGCTGCACACTGTGCTGATGTAAATACACCAGGACATCATGAAAGGAAATCCTCACATCAGTATTTTGTTTGGTCTCAACATTTTTGCCCATTTTTTCTGCTTTGTAGATAGAAAATGCCACCGAAAAAGAAAAGAGACATCCGAAGCTATTTCACCACCCAGAGAGTGAGTAGTAGCCTGGCTGCTAGGCTGTTGTTAGTTAGCTAACTACCCACACAGTGCAAGCCTGCTAGCATAACATTAACACTCATTCTACTATGGAGAAGTGTTATTAAGGTGTTAGTGTAGTGAACGTAGGCAACTGTGTCCCTTCTAGTCTTTCAACCAATGTTAGCAATTATAAGGGTTAAACTAGTGAGTAACTGGCTAGTAACTATGAATCGCTGCACACAGGAAAAACAGCAGCATGAAGCTACACATGTAGAGCAGCTGATGATGAATCAGGAACAGAGTTTCAGGTGAGCTGTTGACAATGTCAATTAGAAATTTTGTTTGGAATAAAGATGGCATGAGCATTGCAGTTCTTTGTTTTCTTACAGTTGTAACCTATGAATCTCATCATCATGCTGGTTATGAAAATAAATGTTGGATTTACATAATTAAAGGTGTCAAGATGTTATTCTTCAAATGTTACTCAAATGTTATGGCATTTTATTCACTGATGCATATCAGTGTTTCCCCTAGGTTTTTTTGTTGGCGGGGTGGTATCAGCGGGTTGAGGGGGGGGGCTCGTCCGGCTGTGAATGTTTTACATTGAAAATTTACATTCAGAGCGACTCCTCAAACCTCAAGGTAATGAATAGAACAATTAAATTTAATTAAAACACAACAGAACAAGATTAACAAAACAGAAACACTCAAACACTTCATTGAAGGGCTGGGCTGTGCGGGGCTGAGCTGGACAGGACAGGTTGGGTAGGGGCTGGGATTTTTTGTGAGTCCGACAGATCCTACAGAACATTCCTGAATTAAAAAATAAAATTATATATATACTTATATATATATATATATATATATATATATATATATATACATATATATACTTATATATATATATATACATATATATATATATAATAATAATCTATTTAAAAATTTAGCCATCAATACAAGGCCAGCTGACTTGCTATCTTGTAAGGATCATACAAGCTGGCTTACATAACATAATAATAACAGCTGTTAAAAGTTTTGTTCCGATTAATTCGGCGCTACCCAAGCCAGCCGTAGTAAGTAACGCACTTCTGGTCATTTTCACAAAAATAAAACACCCGTTGTCCTTTTATTATAAAGAAAACCATAAGGATAGAATTTGCGCTTTTATTTTATAAACAGGAAGCGAACCTTCCCTCTGTTTTAAATTCCGCTATAGCGCCGGTAACATCAGGTTTTAAAGCTTTTTCGTGTGAGAAAGGTGCCGTTTAGTTCCCTGTTGTGCTGCCAGTTTATCCAAATAACGCTTGTTTGCACATTTGCTCTGACGTGGTGGGAGAAGTCCAGACCAGCCGCACCTGTAGCGGAGCAGCAGAGCAGCCCAGCCCGGGTCTGCTGAGGTGATCTGCGGTCAAAACTTCACCGTCATACCGGTAGAAGAACACGAGCCGATTCATTTACCTGCAGCTTTTTGGAGATTAAACACGGGCTGGATAGCTTCATTTCGGAAGATAAATGTAGGTCTCATAGATGAAAGTAAACATCTGTGGCAGCTACGTTAGCTTATTTGAATGAAAAGTGTGAAATGTAAATAGCATCCGACAGTGTGCAGAGAAACAGATAACAAGCGCGCACATCAATGTCAAGATTTTCAAGTTTTTCAAGGGGGGCGGGGACCCCGCCAACAGAATGCTAGGGGAAACACTGCATATTTTTGAAATACATTCAGGAAACTCAGAAATCCAGTACAGATGTAGTGCAGGTTGAGGAAGCAGCAGCTGGACTGTCAGGGCTTCAGGTGAGGTCTTAAAATGGTTCTGTGATGAGATATCAGCAATGAAATTGAAGGATGATTGGGTTTTATTTTACATTAGCATTTTTCATCAAGAGATTTTTTTTTTCTCTTTTTTTGAATGATAAACAAAGTTTGTTCCATGAAGCCTAAACCTTGGCTATTCCTGTAATATTCAAAAGTTCTTTCTAATAAGTTTGATAAGTGTAATGCATATACTTATCATATAAGATCTAAATTTTTTTCATTGATGCATTATTTTGAAATGCATTAATTTAGTAAAGTATTTACTACTTTATTTCAGCATAATTCAGTGAGTAAATTTTTTTCCCTTGTGTGGGTTAAAAAAGGCTTGTGGGAGAGATAGGTTGCTGGGCAGTGTCCCTACCAAAGCTGAGGCCAAACTTACGCCCTTGCATCCAACTCTTGCCACACCGAAAGGTCCCCATGGTAGAGGTAGAATATTTATTAGAAATGCTATTAACCTATCACCAGCAACATGTGATTTACTCTTTTGTAATACTTGCCTGCTGAAATTTAGTTGTCCCTTAATATATTTAAAAGGGTAAAGCTTGAAAATCTAAATGTTACTTTGGAGTTGTCATTGCTTAATGATCCCACTCAACGTTTAAAACTTTTTTAAAGTTAAATAAAGTTAAATAAAGTGTTTTAAAGTAACATCTTTAAAAATGAACTTATTTCTTCTTCCTCATTTAAAAATTCCAGAATCTACATGTATGCATATATTTTTCAGACATTGGCCGTGGGAACAAGAACAAATGCATATTTTTGTCTTTAAATGTCAGTGTTGATCATGAGTGTTAATTTCCACAGACTCATTTAAGAGTAACTACTACATTGAGCACTGAGATGTTTAATATACAAAGCTGAGCACTAAGTGCTGATTTAGTGTATAGAATATGGTTAATGTTCTTATTTTTAGTGGTAGGTGGTACCTACACTGCTTAAAACTGATTACTGAAGTGAACTCACATGTTTACTGTACTAAGCTGTTCTGCTGTTACTGTTCTAAATGTCATTGTGATGATTGTGCTTAGCAGGGTTCGTACAGTCATGAAAAACTGGGAAAAGCTTTGTAAATTGAAAAAGCATTTTCTAGGTCCTTGAAAGGTTAATGAAAAATAACATTTCCTGTAAAGTTTTGGAAAAGTCATGGAAATATTGCATGGATAATATTTATGATGCGTAAAACATAAATAAAATGATGTAATGTGCGATTAAAATTTAAATTGACACGTAATCACGGAATTTAATCACTATTAAAACTAACCCAATTTTCAGAACAATTTTGGTATGCAAACATTTACTGGATCTGCCTGAGAGCTGACCATGTTTTTATTCAATGAAACCCAAATGAAATCCATAAAAACACAAAATATACTACTGTATGAAGACATGATGAAGTTTTTGATGGACTTTAATGTACTGTATGGTACAGTATTGAGGAAATGTGTTTGTCACCTCAATACATTTAAGGTAATTTCTATTTAATTTGTGCACATTTTAGTCATTTACATTAAAAACACACAGTTTTGGTAGTATTAAGAGTAAAGTTAGTAGTAAAACGGGATTCCAAAAATATTAAGACAGAAAAAACGGAATTCCCATAAAATCAAAACGGAAAAAACGGAATTTGGGAAAAAATAATACGGAATAGCTGCAAAGGGTGGACCGACTTCATATCAAACCCTATTGATTAAGAATGGGATGTCACTTAAGTTCATATGCGAGTCAAGGCAGGTGAGCGAATACTTTTGGCAATATAGTGTAGATACTTTGATTTGGGAAATCAGGAGATGGTATTCCTAGCCCTAAAGCACTTTTTGGTCTCCATTTCTCTTGCTCTCTGTGATGGAGAGAGGTCAGATGGTTCATCTGTTAATGATAACTGTGTAAGTGTTGCGATTAAAACATGACAGAGTGTATCAAGATGTGTCTGTGGTTTGATTTAGAGACACCGATTTTCAGTCTTGGAAATTCAATGAAAGGTTATGGAGAAGTCATTGAAAAGTCTTGGAAAACTATTGCTAAAAAAGTGTACGAACCCTGGCTTAGTCTTATTAAAACTGATAACTACACTGAACACTGAGTTTTTAATTCTATTTTTTAAGTATATTTTACATTTTTTTTTGTTTTATTTATTTTATTATTAAAGGATATTGTTGTTACATTGTGAGAATTTAAGTGGTGCTTAAAAGTGATTACTATACAGAACACTGCTATGTTCACTGTACAGAGCTAGGAGCACTAACTTCTTGATAACTCTGTACAGCAAACATGCTAGTGCTCTGTGTGTTACCACTTGGTAAGAGTACACCCAGCAGATCTAATGTGGCCAAGAAAAGCAAGATGAAAACAGTGTGTAACTGTACAATATAAATTGAAGTCATTGCCCATATTGAAGTGGGCGATCAGTGGCAGCTTTCATTGTTGTTACTTTGGGCGGCCCCCCCAGATTAATTGTTGTTACCCCCTGTGCCCCCACTCTGGACCTGCCCCTGGGCTCAACACACTAACAACACCATATTATGTATGAAATGCGTATTGTAGATAACCATGGTGGTTTTAAACCGCTGTTTTTTCACATCCCTTTGCACAACAGGAATTTATTTATTCATCAAAAAAACATACACAAAAAGGGCTCTTTTTAGTATGAGGCAAAAAGGGCAGGGGCTCAAGCACCCCTTGGGCCTTATGTGTGCACGTGCCTGCTTGAGGGACTCACACAGGATTAATACAAATTTGTTGGAGGTTTTGCTATGAAATTCACTGGCTGCATTGATCCTCCGCAGGAAATTGCTCCTTCCACTGTGGACACCCAATGCTTGTATAAACTCAAATTAGCTTTTGGTGATGGTGCACAATTTGGAGCACAGCTCATTGCATAGCATGTTTGGCCTTGTAGTATAACATATTGTGGGGATATGAAACAATCTCAAATGAATTTAGCTTGGAGGCTTATTATTGATTTGCATGTAGCAGTTTGACCAAGGAATCTTAGTGCACCTTGTGCTTACTGGGATTTTATGGAGCTTTAAGCAATGACAAGAAACTCAACTCAACTGCTTCTGAAGAAGTGCTGAGCTGTCTACACATCCAACTGTGACACAATGTGATCAGAGAGTCTGGCTTTTAACAAAAGTTTCCTGGTTAATTACAGAGAGATAAGTAGTAATTAAGTAATCTGGTATACTACATTTATAACATGACAGAATTTGTAAGGTACCTTGTGATACCTAAGCTGATTATCCTTAATTTTATTTGTATTCAGTTGAAATTCATCCTTGCTATAGAGCCTCTCTCAACCATATCTCATGTGACTACGTCATACGTTTGGATAAGGAGGGCATTTTTTATAAGAATTTATATATTTAATATTTATTTGTCATTCAAATTACACCTAACAGTGCAGATTGTTACACAGTTCTGTTGCAGTTTGCTCAGCATAGTACAGGATAAAAACAGCAGCAAGTATTGACAGAAAAATAAAAAAATAAAATGTGTAAACATATGTTACGCCCCTGATCTAGGGGAGTCAGAGACATAACATGAGGTGCTTCTCCCCATTCTTCCCACTCCCAAGAAGGCCAGTGTCACCAGAAATTAATATTTGAAGGTAGCATTTTAATTTTTGCTTCAGAGGGAGAGAAAGCCAAAATAACAACAACAAAAAGACAAAATCTTATCTAACTCCTACAAAAGGAAAAAACAGGTGAAAAAGGGTTAAAGAAAAGACTTCTCCCTCCTACTGAGCTACCATACACAATTTTATAGATTCACAAATTTACAAAAGATTCAGATTGAAGATTACACTAAGTTTCATAAACGCAAACACAAAATCCTAGTCAAACTAGACACTAGTCCCAGTTGGATGTGAGGGAAATTGGTGGAGAGGGAGACTGCAGTCAGCCAGTGGTTCAAAAAGTGCTCCTCTCCTGCCTCTGACCAATCCTGGAGCAGCAATCAGGCGGCTCCAGCCAATCAGCAGGCCCAACCTCCTAGCAATCATTCACACACACACTCAGAGTAGACTGCTCACACACTTGGAGGAGGAGGGACAGAGCAGCATCACAAATATAGCACAAAATAATGACCCAGGGTCATAACACATAGAATACTTTTATTAAATATAAAATATATTGCAATATCCAGTGAAGCAGTCCTGTGTCTGTGTGTGTGTGTGTGTGTGTGTGTGTGTGTATAAGGGAGGATGGAGGGATTTTATGTTGTGTTCAACAGTCTTCTGGCTTGTGGAAAGAAGCTTTTATAGAACCTAGCTGTTCTGTTTCTTTCCAGAGTCCAGCAGTGAGAACAGTTCATGGTGGGAGAAGAGTTCATGGTGGGAGAACAGTCCATGGTGGGAGAACAGTTCATGGTGGGAGAAGAGTTCATGGTGGGAGAACAGTCCATGGTGGGAGAAGAGTTCATGGTGGGAGAAGAGTCCATGGTGGGAGAACAGTTCATGGTGGTAGAAGAGTCGATGGTGGGAGAACAGTTCATGGTGGGAGAAGAGTCCATGGTGGGAGAACAGTTCATGGTGGTAGAAGAGTCCATGGTGGGAGAACAGTCCATGGTGGGAGAACAGTCCATGGTGGGAGAACAGTTCATGGTGGGAGAAGAGTCCATGGTGGGGGAACAGTTCATGGTGGGAGAAGAGTCCATGGTGGGGGAACAGTTCATGGTGGGAGAAGAGTCCATGGTGGGAGAACAGTTCATGGTGGGAGAAGAGTTCATGGTGGGAGAACAGTCCATGGTGGGAGAACAGTTCATGGTGGTAGAAGAGTCCGTGGTGGGAGAACAGTTCATGGTGGGAGAAGAGTCCATGGTGGGAGAACAGTTCATGGTGGGAGAACAGTCCATGGTGGGAGAACCATCCATGGTGGGAGAACAGTCCATGGTGGGAGAACCATCCATGGTGGTAGAACAGTCCATGGTGGGAGAACAGTCCATGGTGGGAGAACAGTTCATGGTGGGAGAAGAGTCCATGGTGGGAGAACAGTCCATGGTGGGAGAACAGTCCATGGTGGGAGAACCATCCATGGTGGTAGAACAGTCCATGGTGGGAGAACAGTCCATGGTGGGAGAACAGTTCATGGTGGGAGAAGAGTCCATGGTGGGAGAACAGTTCATGGTGGGAGAAGAGTCCATGGTGGGAGAACAGTTCATGGTGGGAGAACAGTCCATGGTGGGAGAAGAGTCCATGGTGGGAGAACAGTCCATGGTGGGAGAACAGTCCATGGTGGGAGAAGAGTCCATGGTGGGAGAACAGTTCATGGTGGGAGAAGAGTCCATGGTGGGAGAAGAGTCCATGGTGGGAGAACAGTCCATGGTGGGAGAACAGTTCATGGTGGGAGAAGAGTCCATGGTGGGAGAACAGTCCATGGTGGTAGAAGAGTCCATGGTGGGAGAAGAGTCCATGGTGGGAGAACAGTTCATGGTGGGAGAACAGTCCATGGTGGGAGAAGAGTCCATGGTGGGAGAAGAGTCCATGGTGGGAGAACAGTTCATGGTGGGAGAACAGTCCATGGTGGGAGAAGAGTCCATGGTGGGAGAACAGTTCATGGTGGGAGAACAGTCCATGGTGGTAGAAGAGTCCATGGTGGGAGAAGAGTCCATGGTGGGAGAACAGTTCATGGTGGGAGAACAGTCCATGGTGGGAGAAGAGTCCATGGTGGGAGAACAGTTCATGGTGGGAGAAGAGTCCATGGTGGGAGAACAGTTCATGGTGGGAGAACAGTCCATGGTGGGAGAAGAGTCCATGGTGGGAGAACAGTCCATGGTGGGAGAACAGTTCATGGTGGGAGAACAGTCCATGGTGGGAGAACAGTTCATGGTGGGAGAAGAGTCCAAGGTGGGAGAACAGTTCATGGTGGGAGAACAGTCCATGGTGGGAGAAAAGTCCATGGTGGGAGAACAGTCCATGGTGGGAGAACAGTTCATGGTGAGGGTGGGAGGTGTCTTTTCTGTTGTTGTGAGCCCTGGTCATGCAGCGTTTCTTCTTCTGCAATGTCCTGGATGGGAGGAAGTGACATCCCGATGATTTTCTCTGCTGTCCTCACTACCCTCTGCAGGGACTTCGGGTCAGAGTCACTGCAGGTTCCTGACCAGACAAGGATATAGCTGGTCAGTATGTTCTCTATAGTGCCTCTGTAAATGGTGGGTATTGGAGGGCGTTGGTGTGCTCTCTTCATCCAGCGCAGAAAGTGCATGCATTGCTGAGCTCTACAAACAAGCTTTACAAGAGCTCTGGTGTGACGGGACCAGGTCAGAGTGTCTGTTATCTGGACCCCCAGGAACTTGGTACTGCTAACTCTCTCCACTGCTGTGTTGTTGATGAGTAGTGGTGTGTGACTGGGCTGGCTCCTCCTGAAGTCCACAATGATTTGGGCATTTTGCAATATTGTTGTTCATTTTGTATTTCTGTTTTGTAGTAAATGAGACGAGAGCATTGCTGAGTTTTAAGGATGTGGACAACCGACAGTGTGCAGAGAAACCGACAACAAGCGCAGGTTGGCGCCTAGATTTTTGCGTTTTTTCTAGCATCATAAAGTAATATCTTGACGTTAAAATCAAGTTAATGTTCATATACATAGCAGCTACTGTAGTAGATGCTGGTGTGGCAGAACATGGGAGATAAATCCTAGGAACATGTTTCCACTTTGTGGTACAGGTGGTAGAAGTCCTTTACAATCTACTTTTGCCATGCGGGCATTGTTTCTGGAACATCAGAATTTATGTTGCTCCATCTGACCAATTGTAATGTCCTAGCTTTGATTCAGTAAAAGGACAGACACAGGAGAAGTAATGTGTGGTTAACATTGTGAAAGCGTGTATTTGAACCCAAACCATTATTTTTTGTATTATTCTTTTTCCCATTTTTGTGGTCTAAACCTAACCAAACTGTAACAGGATACCGAAAACATGGAAAATAATAAATACTTTAAAAATATTGAATAGCTGCTTCAAACTAAAGCTCAGCGCTGGCCTCAGAAAGCCACGTGATTAAACCAGTAATCTAGGAGGCCTTGTGCCATCATTGTAGTTTAACACGCTAGTTTTAAACTTTGCAGTAGAGTTACACAGAGTATACGAGCTGTATGAGAAAGAGGCGAGAAGAGGCCCTGATGGACTTCATTAACTTTATCTCAGCCTCTTTACGAAGTGGCATTGATGAGTTGAACTGAGATTTATCCTCCCTCTGTCTCTCTGCTGAAAAGTCGAGTTGAGATCCCTATTGAGAGCCATGGGAGTGGCTGTCAGAGTGTTTGACTTGAGAGCAAACCATGAGAAGCCTGCAGAACATGAGAGGCGCTCTGAGCAATGCGAGTGGCAGGCCAATGAGCTGCATCCAATAACATCATGTTTATTTAATGCAATGGGTGCCTAATTACTCACTGAATGTGTTGCTCTTCAGTTATTTTCATTCTCTTCTCCCCCTCAGCAGTGCTAGGTAGGGCCGGTTCAGGAGTTCAGCGACTTCCAGTATGAGCACACACACACACACACACAAACGCACACATGCACACTCAAGAGTGCTTGATCTTAGATCCTGCTTTAATGAACACTTTTCGTTTCTCATGGTGACCCAGTCACCATGTACGAGGCAAGCTCAAAAGAGAAAGGTGTAAGAATGTGTGTATGTGTGCTCTTTTGCCTACAGTATTTTTGCTCTTGAGTCAGCACACCTTCAGCATGATTAAAATGCTTATTTTGGGGGGTCATGTGACGCTGATGGCGGAGTAGCAGCTTTCTGTCTGTGCTCCCGCAGCTCGGCATCTTTCCTAGCTATTATCTGTGGGGTTCATGTTGCTTATGTGAGCGGTTATCTATGAACATGCCTGGCACTCAGAGAAAGCTAAGCCTCGTCACGAAATCTGGCAGACTAGGAGAGAATCCATCGTCTTCGGGCAGCTCCACTAGCATGACCGATAACATGCCGCCATTTCCGGGTCAACTGGGCGCCGACAGTTTTGTGGAACGAATCTCCGCAGAAGTGCTCAAAGGTGTGGAAGCCTCTTTTGATAAAACGATTGACTCGGTGTTGAAACGGCATGAAGTCTGCGCGAACAAAATCACAACGCTGGACGAACGCGTCACTGAAGCCGAGAGCCGCATTTCGAGCCAAGAGGACGCTACGGCTATCTACGGAGCTAAGCTATCAGACGTTGAGAGTAAGTTAACAGTGGCCCTGGACAAGATTGATGACCTGGAGAACAGAAGCCGGTGGTGTAATATTCGGCTCATTGGGCTCCTGGAAGGCTCCGAGGGTGCCAACCCTGTCTCTTTCTTCAAAACCTGGTTACCAGAGCTTCTTAACGTCAGCTTTAAAGGTGGGTCAGTGAAACTTGACTGCTGCCACCGCGCCCTCACCCGTCGCCCTCCACCCAACCAGCGGGCCCGGGCTGTCATCATCAAGTTCACAACTTTCAAGACAAAGTCCGGATAATGCAAGCGGCGAGGAAAATACACTCCCTGCTACATAACGGCACTCAGATCATGATATTTGAGGATTTTTCTGCAGCATTCATAAAAAAGCAACAGGAATTCTACCAGGTGAAACAGCGGCTCAAAGAGAGGGGGATCCCCTTTGCCATGACTTACCCGGCCACCCTCAGGATCCAGTATGATGGGCAGCTGAAATTCCTTAAGAATCCAAAGGAGGTCGTCACATTCCTAGATAAACTGCCGCATCCTCCGGGGTCATCTTCAGACCCCCCCGCCTGCTGAGGGATTTCCTCGTAGCAATTTTGTTTTGCCCTTGGACACTGACTGCCCACTAAGCTTGTTTGGGAAAGTAAGACTACTTCTTTCTATCTTTGTTAGATGATTGTAACAGTTCCCTTGTTTTGTGGTTGTGCACCTTATTCTGTGCTTATATGTTTGTTTGCACAGACTTACGCTCACTTCAACTGTGCTTAACCCCCTGAGTATGTTTAATAACGGTTTCGTTGTGGAGCTGCGGTCCAGCAGCTGATGGGTGTTTACAATTTTCTGGTCGAGCATCTTCCACTGTCCTCATAGGGGAGTTAGCTTGGACCCCTAGATGGGTGTGATAGACCTTAGTCTGACCCCCCTTGTTGTTCTTCTGTTTTCTTTTCTGATATTCCATGTACATAGTTGTATGTTTTCTGTCAGCAAAGCAATATTGCCCCCCTCCCTACTCTCTTTCCTTTTGTTTTTTTATCTGTTGTTTGTTTTTCGACTTTTAGAGAGCTCTATTTTTTTATTTCTATCTACATGGAACCAGGTTGTTTTTGTATTTCTAATATACAAAGGCTAGTGATATATCTACATTGAAGGTTTGCAGCTGGAATGTGAGGGGTATACATAGCCATATTAAGCAGAACAAAATCTTGAGTTTAAAAAAAAAAGAAAATGTGCACGTCGCCCTCCTGCAGGAGATGCACCTTTCACCTGACGAGCATACAAAGCTGACCGTGACTGGGTCGGACAGGTGTTTCATTCATCCTTCACCAGTTGCGGTTCTTTCTCTGGATATAAAATTATTTTCTCCAAAAGTGAGGCTATGCCCCTCTGTAGTGCATCTAGGGTAGAGCCTAACTTTTTCTGTGCAGCTGAATAGTTCGATTACATTGTTTATCTGGCATAAAAAGAGATCCATATTAAGATACAACTTTCTCTGTCTTCCTGTTAAAATGGGCGGTTTAGCCGCACCTTCCTTCTCATTGTATCTGTGGGCTGCACAGTTTAAATTCATTTCTGAATGGTTTCTAAATTCTGACAATTCAGCCTGGCCCAGTTTAGAATCAGCTTCTTTAGATGGGATTCCCTTGCAGAATATACTTTATACCTCGCCTGGGAAAGCTGCAATTCTGTTAAAAGATGATATAATTTTACTAAATATGGCAAAATTTTGGCATAAAGTCAGGAAATTAGAAGGACACAACAACTGTTTTTCTTTGCTAACCCCAATCCATGATAACCTTGACTTTCCTCCAGGCCTTCAACCTGGCCTTGCAGACTGGCATGATAAAGGTATTACAGTGGTTGGAGATCTCTTCTATGAGGGCTCACTCTCCACATTCCAGTAGGTGAAAATTCGCAGCAGGGTGGGGTTTATGCAAATCATGGCCGCGTTACTTAACGTCGCCATGATTTCTGACCCGCCCATTAAATCCTGAACACAGAAATTTTGAAACACAGTTTGTGAGCCTAGCTCCAAAATTAAATTCTAAATGGTTGAATGGCTTTTTACATGTTTTAAGGAAATACATTTATGACCTTTTTAATGTGTTAAAATTAAATTAAAGTTAAAGTTTTCTCTATGGCATTAACGGACAAACCTTTTCTATTCTTCCGAACTTGGGATCCATACTTTGATTACTTAGGCTTTAATGCCTCTCAAAGGATGAGATCTGGACTCACTGACCTGGCCTGGGTACGAGACACTGGCCCGCTATCATCAACCTAGTGGTAAACAGGTGATAGAATTAAACTCGGATGCTCTCTCCCTCTTCCCACCACCCCCCATTTGCCTTTATGTTTTTTTTTGTTTGTATTTCTTGTATTTTGTATAAGTACCTTGTTGATTATAACTTGTTTCTGTTTTTGTGCTGTCTATTTCTGCTTTGCGGAGTTCAATAAAAATATTGTTAAAAAAAAAAAAGCGTATTTTTTGTTGTCAGCAGCTCTGTGAATCGGAGACAAAGTGAGTTGCTTTCTCAGAGGACTGAATGAACGGTGGGTGTGATGGTAACTGTAGGTTATTTTGCTGAAATAGAGGCGGTTGGTTTCTTGGGTCTGAGTGGGTTGATTGCCTGTTTTCTAATGTATCTCTAGATACACTGTATATGTATGTTTCTGTGGTCACACTCTCTGATTAAATGTGTTCATGTGTGTCAGGCTGGGCTATGTGGACAATGCTGAGGAGTTGGCATCCAGGTTCCTCCAGTGCTTCCCAAAGAACCGGCTGTCAGCCCAGGCAGCGCTGAACCACGAATATTTCAGTAACCTTCCCCCACGGCTCTGGGAGCTGCAGGACAGTAAGTTACACAACACACCCATTACTGTAGCTCTGACATCACTTGTCTGTGCAGACAGCTCACACTTGAGAGGTACTGCTTAAAATGTTCTGAGGTCATACTATGCAATATAGCAACTGAGTTTTGACAGGACTTTATTGCTCATTGCTCAAAGTGATTTATAACCACATCATAGTTCAAGGTTAATTTAATTCTGCAGTAGAGGCTTGGGCGGCTGTGGCTCAGGGGTAGAGCCAGCTTCTTGTTATGTTAAGGTTGCTGGTTCAGTTACCATGGTTTGCATGTTAAAGTGTCTTTGAGCAAGATGCTGAACCCCAAACTGTTCCTGATGTGCTGGTCAGCACCTTGCATGGCAGCCACCACCATCAGTGTATGAATGTGTTAGTCGCTTTGAACAAAAGGGTCTGATAAATGCCCTAAATGTGAATGTAAATGTTGTACAAGATAATTAATCCCTTCATGGTACACAAGTAAAACAAAAGATATGGTGGACAATGACAATGAGTTCAGGAGTCTCATGGCCTGAGGAATGAAGCTGGTCTGTTGTCTGGTGATATGGCCGTTGATACTTATGTATCTTTTGTCAGACAGCAGCATGGTGACCAGTCCATGGTTAAAGTAAACCTCTAACCAAAATGCAACCTAGGGTCTTTTTGTGAATGTACCCAAGTCAAACTTTCATTTAAAAGCATAATTATGACAAAAGCGCCACTTTTAAGATTGACCGTATTTTCGTTTACGGGTCAAAATCATTTTCAATGGAGTGCTAGGTACGGCCAGTCTAGAATCTCCGAATGTGATGTAACATGGAGGAGAGCCAAGGTGGAACTACTGTCTTCAGGCAACAACTATCCATGCGATATCTCACGTGACTTTTCTGGCTTTTGATTTCAGTATTGTTTCTTATATAAGGCTCCTTTTTCAACTTCAAGGTCAATATTGTTTTTCACTAACAACAAAACAACAAATTATTCATGCATTTATATGGAACTAAGCTTTAGGAATGGTCCACCTTAACTCTCCATGTTAAGTGGCATTCAGAGATTCTCGACTGGCAAGATGGCAGCGAGCAGAAAAACAACTGGTAAAGTGAGTTGTTCAAAAACTTTTTTAGTAAACTCTGTGTACACAAACAATGTTCTCAATGCTCGTGTTCATGTGTAGAGACCCTGGTGATGCTACAAGCAAAGTTTCATGTTGTGTCGAGCCCCTAGTGTTTTAAAAATAACAATATTGATGCTATCATGGTAGTGCCCCAAGCACTCCATTGAAAATGATTTTGATCCGAAAACTAAAATATGGTCAATCTTAAAAGTGGCGCTTTCTTCGTAATTATGCTTTTAAATGAACGTTTGACTCGGGTACATTCACAAAAAGACCCTAGGTTGCATTTTGGCGAGAGTTTCACTAAGGTGGGTGTTGTCTTCTAGAAATGTAGCCATTTTGTGAATTATGCAGGAGGGTCAAGCCTGTGAGATGCAATAATTAGCACTAATGCACTATGCACTAATCAGAAACTGAGTCATAACTTGCTGTCCAGTGTGTACAGTACACTTTTGCAGTGTTATTTTCTGTCAGGCTCAGGCAGAAATTGAGGACTCAGATGCAGGAAGGCAGTTGTAAAAACAGGCTTTATTTTTAATATAGTTTCTCTGTGGACAGAGTGATAAATAAACAGGCTGAGAAACACTAAGTGTCCAACGGACAACTACCAAAACACCAACACAAAAGGAACAAAAGACGCTCCCGCAGGAGGAAAAGAGATGTCTACACTAATCTTAGAAAACTTGACACTATGAAAACTTATCAAAATAAAAGTCACTCAAAAATGAGGAAAACACACAGGCTATGAAAATCTCTACACCGAATAAGGCTGAAAAACTTTAAAGAACAGAAAACGCTCCAACAGGAGGAAAAGCAAACACTATAAAACTTAAACTGTCCAACAAAACAAATCTCTGACCAAAATGTAATCAAAATCACTCTACAACAGAGGAAAACTATATGCAAAAACAAAACTTGGCATTACTTAACTTTCTTTGAAACGACAAGGCTGTGATCAAGGCTATGATAAAGGCTGGATGTACTCGACGGAACGAACGAAATACTCTGGCAACGAAGACAGGGAAAGACAAAGACTATATACACATGAGGGGAGGGAGCACAGGTGGAAACCATCAGGGATCAGGAAAGACGCCAGACCGGTGACACAAGAGGAAGGGCAAGTGACCTGAAACGAAAAGTGAGTTACTTTTCAAAATAAAACATGAAATTCACAAGACAAAAAACCCAAGACAGGACATCCCTCACCGCGGTGTGACAGTACCCCTCCCTCAAGGGCCGACTCCTGACGGCCCAGGCTGTGCTTTCCTTAGCTGGTTTAACCTGACTTACATGGAACGTTGGATGAACTCGCAGGGACCGGGGCAGACGAAGTCGAACAGCTGCAGGTCCCACAAGTCGAGTGATGGGAAAAGGACCCACGAAGCGTGGAGCCAACTTTTTGGACACGACCTTAAGGTGTAGGTCCTTCGCTGACAGCCACACTCTCTGACCCGGATGATAGTTCAGTGCTGGATGCTTACGGTCAGCAGTCTTTTTGACCCGATCTTCCTGTCGAACCAGTACCTGTCTGGCGGCTGCCCAGATGCGTCGGCAACGTCGAACCATGGCATGGGCTGAGGGAACCGACACTTCCAGTTCATTGTCTGGGAACAGAGGAGGCTGATAACCTAGAGCACAATGAAAAGGAGAAAAGCCGGTAGCAGATGTAGGTAATGAAAGGTTGCAGAAGTCCCATGCGTGCCCTGGAAGATGTTTTATTGCGTGCACAGACCGAACATGCCTCGATGTTAGCTTGTTTTACCTCATTTTCTATTGGCCAAGTAACTGCTCCAACCACACAGTTCAGTGGAAGGATAGTTTCTGGTTGCTTGGTCTCAGGCTCGGGATCGAATAGTCGTGACAAGACGTCGGGTTTGATGTTTCGAGATCCTGGCCTGTAAGAGAGAGTAAAAGAGAAGCGATTAAAGAACAGCGCCCACCTGGCCTGGCGAGAGTTAAGCCTCTTAGCTTTCTTGATAAATTCTAGATTTTTGTGATCTGTCCAGACAATGAATGGATGCTCGGCCCCCTCCAACCAATGTCTCCACTCCTCCAACGCAAACTTTACCGCCAGTAGTTCTCGGTAGCCGACATCGTAGTTCCGCTCTGCTCTGGACAACCGTCTTGACTGGAAGGCACAGGGATGCATCTTGCCGTCTCTCTCCGCCCGCTGAGATAGCACAGCCCCAACTCTTTCGTTGGACGCATCCACCTCTACCACGAATTGGCGCTGTGGGTCTGGTAGAGTGAGGATGGGGGCTGTGGTGAATCGGTACTTGAGGGTCTGGAACGCCTTCTCAGCTTCTGGAGACCATCGAAACTGCACCTGGGTGGAAGTGAGAGCATGGAGAGGAGCAGCTATCGCGCTGAAGCCTCTGAAAAATCGCCTATAAAAGTTAGCAAATCCCAAGAATTGCTGAACTTTTTTGCGACTGTCTGGTGTAGGCCATTCTGCCACGACGCTAGCTTTAGCCGGGTCCATCTGTACTTTTCCAGGGGCTACGATGAAGCCCAGGAACCAGACAGATTCGGCATGAAAAACACTTTTCTCTGCTTTAACGTACAGGTCATGTTCTAGCAGTCTCTTAAGTACTTAGTTGACATGAATTTTGTGGGTAGCAAGGTCAGGAGTGTAAATCAGAATGTCATCTAAATAAACGTATACAAACTGATCCAAAAAGTCCCTCAAAACATCGTTGATCATGGCTTGGAAAACTGCAGGGGCATTGGTGAGCCCAAAAGGCATCACGCAATACTCGTAGTGACCGCTGGGTGTGTTAAATCCGGTTTTCCATTCATCTCCCTCTCTGATACGGATTAGATGGTAGGCATTGTGAAGATCCAGTTTGGTGAATAACTTGGCTTGTTGTAGTTGATCGAAGACTGAGGTCATGAGAGGTCAGTTTTCCCTTAGCACGACAGAGCGGTTGACGGCAGCGGTTGACGGCAGCAGACATCAGACATTGTGGTCGCTCCTAGCTAGCTAACGTTGCTCCTCCTCACTGACTGGAAGTAAATTACTGTTGTGCATGGATCCAGTTGTTGTCTGTGTTTTCGGAGCACAGCAGGACAACATTGGTGGTTTTTAAAGTTTTTTATTTATTTATTTTTTAGTCATCGGATTTTTAGATTTTAAGTTTTTAAAGAAAAGCCCGGTGAGCCGCCATGTCAACACTGGACGTTGCCGACTCACCTGGAGAGATGGAACAAACGCTGAACAAGGCATTCAAAAAGATTGCTGACCTTCTCGAGGACATTGAACGGATGTCGAACGAGCTGCACAAGAAGGATTCCCTGCTGACCACCCTCAGGTCCCGTTTCCCGGCGTTGACCAGCTGGCTGGAGACTTCACAGGCCGGTGAGTTAGCACCACTGAACACCACCTCTGCACTCGGGCACACAGTTCTCTGGGAGCCGTCCTCCTCCGGTCGGCGGCCCGCTTGCTCCACTCCAAATAGGGGGACCCCCTGGACCGAAGTGGTCGTCCGCGGGCGGACAAGGGCTCCGAGCGGGATTCATGGCGGGGCTACTTCTACCCCGAGCCTACAGCTCTCCAACAAGTACACGGCTCTGTCCGTGAGTGAGAAGCCGGCGGCTCGGGACCCGCACCAGGAAACACCACCTGTTCCTGTGGCCACAGACACCATGCCCCCGTTAATGGACACCACAGCCTTTCCTCCACTCACGGCTAGCTGTCCTCCAGCAGGTGGATGTCCATCACGGGGCGGTCCGCCTCCGCCGTCCCGCTCCTTATCCCAGCGCAAGCGGCTCGTCAGGGACGCGGTGCGCTGGCACTCCTCCCGTTCTCCCCACCAGGCGAGGGATCACACCCGGGGCCCTGGTGTGGGTGGCGGGGTGGTTGAGCCGGCTTACTCCCCTGAAGCCCGAGAGGACGCTCCCACAACCCTGGTCATCGGGGACTCAATTGTGAGGCACGTCCGCATGAAGGGAGCGTTCACCATGTCGTTTCCCGGAGCCACCGTTTCGGACATAACGGGGAAAATACCCGACATCCTGAGCTCGCATCCGCAGACAAAAAGGATTATCATCCACGCAGGTGTAAATGACATCGCCAAGCAACAGTCCGAACTTTTAAAGCGAGACTTCTCCCACCTTTTTAACATCGTCTCACAGTCCCAGGTGGCTGTTTTTATCTCCGGCCCCACCCCCACCTGCGGCAGAGGGATAGGCAGCTTCAGCAGGCTGCTCAGCCTCAACACCTGGCTCTCCTCTGCCTGCAACTCACACCACGTTGGCTTCGTTAATAACTTTGATGCCTTCTGGGAGAGGCGACATCTTTTTGGGCCAGACGGGCTTCACCTGAACAGGGCAGGTACCCGCATGCTGTCAGCCAACCTGGCACAGGGCGTACAGCATGCTAACGTTCCCAAACTCACACCAGCTGCTCTGCACAACACTGATTGATGTCCCCCAGGTCCTTGCTCCTATTCATTCAGTTCCACCTCTGATCACCGTATCCACAACACCGGACTTGGACCTCATAGTCTCACCAACATTTCACCCATCCCCGTAATCATTACACTCCATCAGCACATCAGACACCGCCACACCCATTCTGTGAACGTTAATAACCTCAGACCACTCCCAGAACAATCCCCAGTCAACAAGCCACCTGTCACCATCAACATGGCGCTTTTTAATGTTCGCTCTCTTTTAAATAGAACTTTTTTAATGAATGATGTGATTTTAGATAATAAGTTAGACTGTCTTCTTTTAACTGAGACATGGCTTGGCACTGACGCACCCGCTGTTCTCACTGAGGCTTCCCCGCCAAATTTTAATTTTTTATTTTCAACTAGAGAGGGTAGACGAGGGGGTGGGACGGCATCGATTACCCACGACTCCCTAACCTCAAATGGAGTGTTTTTTAACAGTTACATGTCATTTGAGCACCATGCCTTTACTTTTAGCAGCCCTCCGATTCTCTGCATCAACGTATATAGACCACCCCATCACTCTACTTCTTTTATCAGTGAATTTTCTGACCTGTTATCAATTATCCATACCTCTTATAGCAGGATTTTAATAACTGGTGATTTTAATATACACATTGATGTTACCTCGGACCCGATATCCAGAGAGTTTTTAAATCTTTTGAATTGTCTTGATTTTAAGCAGCACGTCATGCAGCCGACTCACAACAGAGGACACACCCTGGACCTGGTCATAACCCATGGCCTGTCCATCGGTGTGTCCTCTGTTGCCGACCTGGCTGTGTCTGACCACTACTGTGTATTTTTTAACATCACCAGTTTTAACCAAGGGGAGGCCCCGGTGAGAACAGTGAGGAGGCGCTATATAACTTCTGAAGTGGCTGCAAATTTCATGGGGATTTTACAGAGCACTCCTGCTGAAATTTTACCTGCACCTTGTAATTTTATTGTTGATAATTTTAACAGTAGACTGAAGTCAACTCTTGACTCAGTAGCTCCACTTTTAACAAAAACAATAAAAAGAAAACCTACACCCCCGTGGAGAAAAAACAATGAAATCAATGAACTGAAAAGAAAATGCAGGAGTGCAGAGAGAAGATGGAGGAAAAATAAACTGAGAGTTCATTAAGAGATTTTACGTCAACAACTCAAAAGCTACAATAATGCAGTCAGAACGGCACGAATTTCCCATTTCTCACAACTCATCACCAACCATAAAAATAACCCCCGACTCCTCTTCTCCACTTTTAATATTTTAACGGCTTCTAACGCTAATAAAGTTTTTAAGACACCCACAGACGATCTTTGCGAGAACTTTGCAGACCACTTCAGAACCAAAATCAAGGACATCAGATCCTGCCTCTTATCCCATCAAGTTTTATCTGTTAACGCATCTGAACTGTTGTCCTTGCCTGAGGAAACACTGGAGAGTTTTGCCCTGGTTGATGCAAGGACACTTGGTCGAGTATTCTCCCAAGTAAACCCAACAACCTGCCCTTTAGACCCAATTCCCACATCACTCTTAAAATCATTTTATGGATTCTTTGAGGAACAGTTTTTAAACATCATGAACTGCTCTCTTCAGATGGGTGTCTTTCCCACCGCCTTCAAAATGGCAGTGGTGAAGCCCCTTCTTAAGAAGAGCAACCTAGACCCCAACGTTTTTGATAACTACCGGCCTGTATCCAACTTACCGTTTTTAAGTAAAATTTTAGAAAAACTGGTTTTTAACCAAGTTAATGACTTTTTAAACAGAAATAACATCTTAGAGAAACATCAGTCTGGTTTTAGGAGAAACCACAATGCCGAGACAGCACTTTTAAAGATTTTAAATGACATCAGATGGAATTTAGATAACAAAAAGCTCACAGTGTTGGTTCTACTGGATCTAAGTGCTGCTTTTGATATAGTAGACCATCACATTTTATTAAACAGACTCAGCCATCTGGTCGGCCTCTCTGGTACTGTCCTCAACTGGTTTTGTTCCTATCTCACAGATCGATGCTTTTATGTAAGTATGGATACATGCTCCTCAGGAACCCATGAAATTGGATGTGGGGTTCCCCAAGGGTCAATTTTAGGTCCACTTCTTTTTAATCTTTACATGCTTCCTCTTGGGGATGTCATCAGGAGACACGGCATCAGCTTCCATAGTTACGCTGATGACACACAACTGTACATTGCCGTGTCTCCTGATGAAACAGATCAAATTGATGCCCTTCTTAACTGCATTGTAGACATCAAGTCATGGATGGCAGTGAATTTCCTACAGCTCAACCAGGACAAAACTGAGGTTTTAGTTATAGGTCCTGAAGGCCAGAGAGAGAAACTTTTTCCAAAACTACAACATTTTAAACCAACACAATCAGTAAAAAATCTGGGCGTGATTTTTGATTCTGAGCTGAATTTTATTCCACATATCAGAAATATGACAAAAATAGGTTTTTATCATCTTAAGAACATAGCCAGAGTCCGCCCGTTTCTCTCCCAGGCCAGTACGGAGGTGCTAATGCATGCTTTTATTTCCTGTCGCTTAGATTATTGTAATGCCCTGCTCTCTGGTCTTCCCAAAAAGAGTACTCTAAATCTCCAATTATTACAGAACTCAGCCGCACGAGTGCTGACGAGGACCAGAGGGCGGGAGCACATTACACCAGTTTTAGAGTCACTTCATTGGCTCCCCGTGCGCTTCAGGATCGATTTTAAGGTTCTTTTACTGGTTTTTAAATGTCTTAACGGCATTGCGCCCTCCTACTTATCTGACCTGCTTTTACCATATCAACCCTCGCGGACCCTGAGGTCCTCCGGCTCTGGCCTTTTATCCCTACCAAAACCAAGAACTAAAACCCACGGTGAGGCGGCATTTAGCCACTATGGCCCCCGCTTGTGGAACAGCCTGCCGGAGAACCTCAGGTCTGCAGAGACTGTTGATATTTTTAAGGGAAGGTTAAAGACACACCTTTTTAATCAGGCTTTTAACTAATATTTTAAATTCTTATTCCATTCTTATGTGGTTCTATCGTATTTTATGTTGTTGTTCCTATCTTGTTTTGTTTTTGTTTTTTTTGTTTGTTTTTTTTTTTTTAAACTATTTTCATCTTAAATAATTTTTTATTTTTTTAATTTTTATTATTTATCTTCGATACTATTTTATTTTATTTGTTATTATCTTATGCATTTTATCCTTTTAACTGTTCACTTCTTTAAATTATCTTTTGTCAGGGTTTTTATCCTATCTTATGTTTTTAGTTTTTAAGGGTTAACTCCAGAGTTTCCTCAGGGGGGTCCTCCACACTGGGAGCTGTGTCTGGGATGCTGCTGGGGGTGCTGTCCCTGGGTCCCTTTGGCCCAGCCAGTCGTTGTCTGTCAGGGTCGGGGGGCCTGGGCACTGGTGCCCCCCGTGGCACAGCCTGTGACTCCTCCCAGTGTGGACAGCCCCAAAGGTGGCGTTTCCTCAATCCTCAGTGCCTTGCCATGTCTCCTTATTTCCTGTAGTAAGTGTGTGTGTGTGTGTGTGTATGTGTGTGTACGTATGTGTGCATGTATATAGTACGGAGGGTGGGAGGGAGGGGCTTTCTTTATTATTGTTTTATGTTTCCTGTGTAAAGCACTTTGTGCTACATACTCATGTATGAAAAGTGCTTTATAAATAAAGTTGATTGATTGATTGATTGATTGATTGAGAGGGAGTGGATACCGGTTTTTGATGGTGATGTCATTCAGTGGACTGTAGTCGATGCAGGGTCGAAGAGATCCGTCCTTCTTGCCCAAAAAGAAGAATCCGGCTCCGGCGGGTGATGACGAGGGACGGATCAGGCCTGCCTCTAGTGATGAGGTGATGTAATCGTTCATGGCCTTCTTCTCAGGTCCCGAAATGGAGTATAGGCGGCCCTTGGGAATGGGAGATCCTGGAATAAGATCTATGGCACAATCGTAAGGGCGGTGAGGAGGAAGAGATGGGGCTTTAGTCTTGCTGAAAACGTTCTTGAGATGGTGATAACAGGATGGAACTGAAGTCAGGTCCGGAAATTCGGGGTCTGTGGTAGGGTTGGTAGAAAACAGATTAATTGCTGCAACTTGTTCCTTTTGATTAGGATACACAAAACAGTTCTTGGAACAGTCTGATCCCCACTCTTTGATCTCTCCCGTCTTCCAGTCAATATGTGGATTGTGCAAAAAGAGCCATGGTTGCCCAGGATCAGTGAGTGAGAAGTGGATTTGAACAAGTGGAATTGCATGAGTTCGTGATGATGACCAATGAATACTTGAACGGGTTTACTGACATGAGTAATGGTGAATAGTTCTTTTTCATTGGAGGGATTTTGCTCGAATGGTTTTGGATAGCAGTTCACTCTCAATCCCCAATCTTCTGGCTAATCCCCAGTCCATTAAACTCTCGTCAGCCCCAGAATCGATTAACACATCCACTTCCCATACATTGTTTAGCTTGATCTTCGTAAGTGTGCGAGGAACAGGCTTAAACGCCTGGACATGACTCACCGCCTGGTTCTTCTTGACCAGACACGAACCGACGAGATGACCAACCCCGCCGCAGTAGAAACATCTGCCTTCCTGTTGTCGCCTCTGACGTTCCTCTGGGGTCCTGGAACTGCAGGAAGAAGTGGATGCGTCTCTGTGAAAGGTCGCTGTGGGGTCGGCCATCTTGAATCCGGTGTGGCTGGTGTTCTCGCGGTAAACTTAGGCTGTGCTTCTCGCTGTTGCTGAAGTTGAATCTGTCGATTATCCATACGCACGGTGAGTGCGATGAGTGCGTCGAGGTCCGTCGGTAAATCCAAGGGAACAAGAAGATCTTGGATGGATGGATTCAAACCTTTTAAGAAAACGTCATATAGTGCTGTATTGTTCCAACCGCTTTCTGCGGCCAGAGTGCGGGAGTGAATAGCGTAATCACACACCGAGTCTTTACCTTGTCTTAAATGGCTCAGTTCTTGGGCTTTTTCCCTACTTGAGGTTACCAGATCAAAAGCCCTGGTGAGTGCTTCTTGGAAACCTGTGAGGGTGTCGCAGATCGTGGAGCCCCTGCCCCATTCAGCCGAAGCCCAGGCCTTGGCTCTGCCGGCCAGGTGGGAGATCATGAATGCCACCTTCGATCGCTCTGTGGGAAATGCGTGGGGCATTAGCTCAAAATGAATGGAGCAGTCAATTAAAAAGGTTTTACATGACCCAGGTTCTCCGGTGTACGGGGTCGGTGGCGCCAGTTTGCATGGGGCTCTGCCGCTGTGCGTGGGGGGCACCGGAGCGCTGGTCGTGGTCGGAGTCTGCGCTGCAACACCTGATCGAGCGAGCTGTCCCAGTAGATCTTGCAGCTGGGAGGAGAGGTGGCCCATGTTGGCGGCCATGGCTGTTTGGAACTCCTCCTGGCGGATGAGACGAGCTTCCTGGGTGCGCAGGATCTCTGAAAGCCGTTCTGCCTCTGCTGAGTCCATTCCAGGCCAGAGTATTTCGTCAGGCTCAGGCAGAAATTGAGGACTCAGATGCAGGAAGGCAGTTGTAAAAATAGGCTTTATTTTTAATATAGTTTCTCTGTAGACAGAATGATAAATAAACAGGCTGAGAAACACTAAGTGTCCAACGGACAACTAACAAAACACCAACACAAAAGGAACAAAAGACGCTCCCGCAGGAGGAAAAGAGATGTCTACACTAATCTTAGAAAACTTGACACTATGAAAACTTATCAAAATAAAAGTCACTCAAAAATGAGGAAAACACACAGGCTATGAAAATCTCTACACCGAATAAGGCTGAAAAACTTTAAAGAACAGAAAACGCTCCAACAGGAGGAAAAGCAAACGCTATAAAACTTAAACTGTCCAACAAAACAAATCTCTGACCAAAATGTAATCAAAATCAAAATCACTCTACAACAGAGGAAAACTATATGCAAAAACAAAACTTGGCAATACTTAACTTTCTTTGAAACGACAAGGCTGTGATCAAGGCTATGATAAAGGCTGGATGTAATCGACGGAACAAACTAAATACTCTGGCAACGAAGACAGGGAAAGACAAAGACTATATACACATGAGGGGAGGGAGCACAGGTGGAAACAATCAGGGATCAGGGAAGACGCCAGACCGGTGACACAAGAGGAAGGGCAAGTGACCTGAAACAGAGAGAGAGTTACTTTTCAAAATAAAACATGAAATTCACAAGACAAAAACCCAAGACAGGACATCCCTCACCGCGGTGTGACAATTTTCACCAAATTAACAGTAGAAGTACAACTCATCATTATGAATAAAGGGGAAGAGGGTTACATAGTTTATAGCGACTAATCAAAGCACAGAAGCTCAATGGATCTTTAAAGACCTCACTAGTAATCAGGACATTGGTTACACCCAGTAAGAGCAAAAATATCTCTTCATGTGCAGATATATGTGCAGATATATACAGTCAGAAACTTGGCTTTTGTCTTGTTACTCTTTTAGGTCTTTCTCCTTTTCTTTACCCTCCTCTCTCTCCTTTGTCTTTTCTTTATCTGTCGCTCTTTTCGAGCTTCCTCAGCTCCACCGGATCATACAGTATCATCCTGCTTTCTGTCTCTGTGTGATGAGGCATGAGCAGCGACCTGGGGTTGTTTTTGTTCATGCAGAAAAAGCCTGTCTTATTATATGGATGCTGTGGGATTGTAAGCCCAGCTGGACCTCTACTGGCCACAGCTCAGTTTGATTTTCTCTCTTCCTGATTGCTTGTTTGCCCAGAACAACAGCACACTGAGGCCCACAGCACCTCAGAGACACACAGCATCTTAGCTATCAACACGTCCTCAATTTAAAGCAGATGTTTATAAATGCTGTAAGAGTCAGGGGTTTCAACAGTTAAGCTATATTTCAATTAACCCCACAGAATTGGGCTATTGCATGAGAGTATGTCAGGGATGACTGAATATCCATATTATTTGTCAGGCTACATATACATACATCAACAATCCCTTAAGCTGGTATTCATTAGTGATGTGAGAAGCCTGCTCAGCAGACCTGATTGTGCAGCCTCTGACATGGTGGTAATATTAATGGGGGAATTCCATTTTTTAATTCTTCCCGATTAGGATTTTTCAGCATTAATCCTGTTATCAGCACCCAGCAGGTTGCCATGTCTGAAAAGAATCATAAAGCAGCGGTCACTAAGAGAAGGAGAAAGGAGAGAAATGGCTCATTTAGATTTTTGTCATGCTTGCTCTCTCTGTTTCTCTACTCCCTCTTTATCTCCATCTCTCTCTGATTCTCAATTTTCTGCACGTCCATGTGACATGCAGGCAGAGCAGCAAAGCCACAGAGGGAAGAATGGAACTGAATTATAACTGTTTCATGAAATGAGGAAAGGAGTGAATATGTGTGCATATGGAAGACAAGAGGGGATTTGCTGCTTGCACTTTTATGGGGGAAGGATGTGTCAAAATTATGCAAATTAGAAATGAATGTGCGATAAAGCACTGGCTAATTACTCCAGTTGCGAGTATTTGGCTACAGCTGCAGCATGGTAATCATGTTGTTCCACTAGGAAAGACTGGAGCCAATGGGAGCAACCCAGTTAAAGCATTTTGTACTGCTAGCTTAAACAACACTACCAGTACTCTGAAACTATCCAAGTAAAAGATGGTCAAGAAAAAAGTCATTGATGGATGAGAAATTGATGAACCTTTCAAGTACATGTCCCTGTTATCCCTACTTTGATCAACAGTATGTTTTCTATGGCCAACTGTGCACTCTGTTGTCGTGAGTATTATGGATTTATCCAGACAATGCTCAGACAGTTTAGCAGGCACAATGGCAGAATTATTGAGACAATAGAGCTCCTGAGGTTGCTGTTACTGTGTGGACTGGATTGTGACATTTTTTTATTTGATTTCAGAGAGAGCCTGTGGGTGTCTGGCAATGTTAGAAGGGAGAGTACTCTCTGCTAGATTTACATGGATCTACAGGTGTAATATAAGTGTTTCCACAGAGTACTTGTCCACCAGTTCCACTGCACTCTTGGCTAAAATGATTGCCTTTATTTCCAAGTGAGAGTTAGAGTTGTTCTGGAATCATTACCAAATGACTAACATTTTATTTTAATAATATTCTGAATTAACATCAACAAATCTCTCTTGGAAGATATTACAAGATTGTAGGTTTGTGTTACAGCTAACAGGTATATCCACCTTCATTTATGAGACACCATGTTTCCATTTCCATCAATTTGGTGTGAAAGATGGCTATAAATACTGCAGTGCCAATGGGTATTAACCACTCATTGAAATGGGTTGCAGAGGAGGAGATAAGAGGTAAAGATGAACACCAGCATCCACCTCTGGGAGGACAGGTGGATGCTGGTATTCTTAAAAGAATGTTAATGTAGCCATTCCACCAAGAGGGTCAGTACATACAGCAGCAGTGGCTGTGACACATAGCTCAAGGAGGTGGTAATGTATCAAAAAACTGACAAAGATTGTATTCTTCTGAGTCATTACTCATTATTCCTAATTATATTGATTTATTGGATATCAGATCCAGATGATCCATCCATTCATATAACAAAATAGAAGAATTCACATCTCATAGCCATTCATGTACATTGGGTGTGCATGTGCTGTTGTAAACAGGAAGCAGATTGGTTACTCACGTCAGTTGCTTGACAGCTCGTCACCAAATCTGGTTGGATAACATGTTAGCATAACATTGCAAGCACTCATTTTTGTTTCCATCATTGTGTTATCAATGTCTGTTTGTGCCTTCCTTGATATTATGTGAAACAATATAACAATCCTTTCCATCACTGTACAAGCTCGAACCCTTAAAAATTTTGGACGAAATAACCCTTATTTAAACAAGTCTTTTTATTTCAACTTGTGAAAAATGGGAGCAAAAAGAAAATGATGCATTAATATTTTTGTGGAGGGTACATCCGGCCATAAGCACGGTCCTTCAGACCTTTTTTACTTTTATAACAAGTGCTGTATTACTAGCTTATAGTAATTACCTAATTACAAGAAGAAGCAAGTGAGCACTGTTAAAATGTTGAAAGATACTTCTCCCCATGGCAAAAAAATGTAAATCCTAAAAAGACTTGCTGCATATAAATATTCAAATACTCACTGTTTAATAACCGTCTCTGACTTGAACAACTCACTTGGAAATGTTCTCCTTCCTGTCAGCCTACATTCCCTTTAATCGGCTTGCGTCTTCTCCCCCTGCAGTGTCTTCTATCTTCACTGTACCAAATGTTAAGCTGCAGACAGAGAGCGGGGACAGCATACAGGTGTGTGCACGAAGGAACAGTCATGGAAAGGCATCCTCTGACAGCAAGCACTGACCTGCAGCAGTATCCTGCACATGATTGCCCAAAAGGTAGGTGCTCATTACCAGTCTTGGGGAGTAACGGACTACATGTAACGGCGTTACGTAATTAGGATACAAAAAAACAGTAACTGTATTCCGTTACAGTTACAGAAAAAAAAGACGTAATCAGATTACAGATACATTTCGAAAAAAATTGGGATTATTAGTTGGATTACAATTAAAATATATGATAATAAATGATGAATAAATGTGAATGAATGAATCTAACACTTGCCAATGCGGCAATGCCGTATGCACGTGTGCACACATTACTACACTTCAGACAAGTCAGTCACAACGATGCTCTGCTCTCAAGTGAAGACAGACGGCTCATTATGGACTCGAGCGCTAGAGAAAAAAATGCTTTCACTGCGTGGAAATTTCGCCATTACTTTGTTTCTAAAGAAGTAAGAGGGAACAACATCACTGTACAGTGCAAACTGTTCCTCCCAGCTGTGCACACACTGTCATCGTCCAAGGACTCCACATCTAATTTAAAGAAACATTTAATGGTAAGCGAAACTGCGAACGTTAGCTAGCTACACATACATTCTGTGAGCTAAAGTTAACATTAATTAGCCTGCTAACCAGACTCGGGCTGTGATTGTTAATACTGCTACTACTGCTGCTGCTGCTGCTACTAGGTACTACTACTGGGTCTGTGGGTGGTGCTGCTGCTGGTGACCGGGATGGTACGTGTTTAAGTTTTTTGGTAGTTTTGAAGTCTCGTTTTGGTTCGCTCCCGTTTGCCCTGTTCAAATGAAGACATTACATTGTTAATACAAACTCAACACTTCCTGTGTCCTTCTCAAATTAAAAGTCCTCTAGCATAAATAGCTTAGTAGGCTTTTATTGTGAAACATTTGCACGGACTTCATCGTGGAAATCTTGTTGACTTTCGAGGGCCCCATAGGCACTTGAGATGTAGCTACTGCCACCTTGTGAGGCTTGTACGTTACAAAATTGCCTGAAACACCTGCAGTGACTGAAATGGGTCACTAACACTTTAGATCACAACAAGGTATTAAAATAGCATGATTATATTAGGAAATTGTATGGGTAATTTTGGGGGACAAATAAGTGCCACACATCATGTGGGGGTGTTTTACTACTGCTATTACTAGAAATAGGCCTAGTAGTTACAATAACACTAATAATAACTGTTACCATTATTATTATTATTATTATTATTATTGTAATATGTCATGTAATTCTTGAATACAGCTGAATAGTTAGTAGTCAATGAATAAAACTGAATAAATCTAGCATACCCTACAATGAATTAAACATTTAATTTGCTTTATGTGTTCCTTAGAGGAAGTCTTTATTTGCATGTGCATTGAGGTAATCCAAAAGTAACTTAAAGTAATCAAGTTACATAACTTTAATATTGTGGTACTTGGATTACATTACTGACTACATTTTTTAACAGGTAATTAGTAACTGTATCGGACTACATTTTTAAAGTAACCCTCCCAACCCTGCTCATTACCATGCAAGAAGCAGACACAAACAGTATGCAGCAGCTGCTGTTCCATACACTCACTGGCACAATATGAAAACATACAGATGCAATTGAGGTGAAACTTTAACTTCTAAATCTTAACTGGTTCAATGAAACATGATGACTACAGGTCCAAAGTATCTTTACTC
Organism: Sparus aurata; assembly: GCF_900880675.1. Classification (NCBI taxonomy): domain Eukaryota; kingdom Metazoa; phylum Chordata; class Actinopteri; order Spariformes; family Sparidae; genus Sparus; species Sparus aurata. Next base: position 2,248,289 of record NC_044203.1, on the reverse strand, counting down.
TTTCTTTTAAAGTGTGGCAGTCAATGTGAAGCGACTGTGTCTACTCTTTGATTAGTCCTCTATAAGGTTCATACACATTTTTCCATTCAACAAGCTTACCCTCATCAACGTGTGAGCTAAGTGTGCCTCATGTCATTGACCTTTAAAAAGAAGAAAAATAATCTTTCTGTCTGTCTCCTGTTTAGATTCTAGGGGCATGCTACATGTTAACAAGGTTTTGAGTAGTGTGGATTAGCCTATATATGGCTGCTATGACCATTTCAAGATTCTTGTAAAATGTGTGAAAGAAAAACACATGCAGGCAAATAAAATTAGGTTTAATTATTTCTGAACCCTGCGTAGAGTTTGCCTTTGATAGTGATTATAAAGATGATGACAACAACTCTGTTCGACTGTATATGAGTAATGGAGGAATCTATTTAACTGGAGGAGGAGCTCTGCTATATCTCTGTGCATAATGTGGTGCGCAGAGCTCAGTCCTCTGATTGGACAGGACAGTTCATAAGAACTATCATTCTGATTAATGGGGGATAGGTGGAATAATTCATCCTTAATGAGGAACAAAATGAGGTGATATCAGTTGCTTTGGTGGCGCATCTAGTAGCAGTAGAAGGCATTTGCAGAAATAAATGTCAATGGGCCCTATACCTAAAGTAAATGTCGCAGTGTTTGAGCTGTTATATAGAGGGCTCAGTATTCATATAGTAAGATGTACCTTCATAGGCAGATTCACAACAAATGTTCACTGTGTTTTAATGATTAGAGAGGCTGCTTTCAGTTATAAAGGTTCCTTTCCATGCACATCGTAATGTCACTGTAGCAAACATCATGGCTCATTTAAGCAGCAAAACTAAATCTAGATCTTCAACAGAACAGTACAGAGGATACTCTCCAGAGGAAATAGCAGTAATGGAGTGTGGTGGGTTGCTTGTATCCACTATGCCTCCAGCTGATCAATAAGAAATGACGCTACCTCCAGAGGGACAAGGACTAATTCTGTCCTCTGTTCAGCCCAATGAGCTTTAAAACTCTCCTTACTGGACAAATACTGATCACAATATCACCACTTTGCTCAGTATCAGCAAAATCTCACCCTGGCTCAACCCAAGTATGACGTAGACATTAATCAAATCATGTAAATGAGATATGATATGAATATAAATGATCATGTTATAACGTGAAACTTATCACATTCGTACAATGAAACTATCACTTATAATGTGATAGTATTTTTTTCTAGCTTGGCAGCAATACACTTCTGAAGATTTTAAAGTTTATTTATTTAATTATTCCTTTTGAAGATAGTCAAATTCAAACTCAAAAGATGAAAATGTTATTTTATTGTTTTTTGACAAGAAAATATAACATACATAAAAATATATGTTTAATATATATAGGCTTATAATATATTAATATTATTATAATATTCTACACATCTGATCATTAGCTGTTCAGTTAATCAAGCAGTCATACTGAAACCTCCCAGCTCAACACTTATCTGCATCCCACCACAGCTTTTCTTTGAACACTGACACCATGAGATCTGTGCTGTCTGCACTGAAGCAGAGAATGCAGTAATAGATGGAGGAATGGCTTTGAGTGGGCGAGGAGGGCGTCTAATTCTTTAGAAACAGGGATCTCATTCACCGCTCAGATAAAGCTGCACTATTTGCATGTATTAAGAGTTGCAGAGGCCAGGCATGGGGATAATGGTCAGCCTAATGATGGACTAAAGATTGTGAGGGTCAGCACAGGGCCACAACACAACACTATTGACAAGATTATATCTATAATTACTGACAGGTGCAAAGACCCATGAGACGCATCTACTCTTCAACTAATAATCTGCAAGTTCCACAAGAGTCCTCAGTTTTATATCTGGTGGTGTCCCCCCTATAAATTATGGTGTAGCTGGGAGCTGAATATTGACTATTCCAGTGAATATGTTGAATGTGTGTAATCTGATCTGAAGGCTCATGGTGTCTCTGTGTGTGTGCGCGTGTGTTCGCGCATTTGGAGGGTGGAAGTCACCCCACTGAGAGAGCTGTGTCCTCTCAGCTGTTGCATTTACATTGAAATCAGCCTCTTTGTCCAGGCCAGGCCCAAAGCCTGACAGGCTGGGAGAGCTTCACTGATAGCAGCCTAATCCCCGTGCACACATTCACATTAATACACTTACAAATTACACCAACACATGCACCCAGCCATCTATATTTCCCCACAAACATAATTCATGCACATATTCAAACTGGGTTTTCCTCCAAGTATTATAGTCAGAATCAGTTAAACAATCTCAGTGTGCAGAATTTGCACAATATTGCTGTATTTAATTTGTTAAAGTCAGCAATATTTTCGTAAGCAAGTAGGGGAAAAGTATAAAACCAATAGCTACTGAAACAAATGAAGTGTTACATAGAATCCTAATGTATGCTATCACACCATTGTGCATCAGCTGAATTGCTGTCTTTGTAAATGATCCTGTCTCCATCACAAATCTTTGTCGAGTGTTTGATAACCACATTTGAATGATCATTGAAAAAATATAGAACATTGGAATTTAATTCTTCATAATATCAGTACCAGCATCCGATCCAAATTCCAGAATCCGTCGGCCTCTCCTTTTTGGTACTTGGTAGTACCAGTGGTTAATGTAGTTCTACTCCTAAGGAAAACCATTTAATTTAACCATTAAAATGCTGCCATGGTTACCTGCGCCTTGCTATAGGACCAGTTCCAATGTTTGCTTACACTAGTACAAGAAATAGTTAAACCACAGAAGTCACACCAGTTTACGCCAAGCAAGACTGCAGTCCAGCAGGTACATGTTTTATATTGACAGACATTTACCAAATGGTGGATGTGTCCTAGCTGACAGATTTGATGGGTTCCAAGCCATGCTCTTCACTGTCTTTAACTTTATTTGTATATATAGTGTATAGGCCTGAATCATCTAAAATTACGGTGGCCGGGAGGTGCAAACCAAAATTACAAAATGTGAAACACTTTTACGAAGCTGGAGACAAATTTACATTTTGGAAAACATTTTTACGTATCATAAAACAAAATTACATTACCAAAACAAATTTACATTTCAGAAAACAAATTTACATTTCAGAAAACAAATTAACATGATACAAAACACTTTTACAAACACCAAAACAAATGTACATTTCAGAAAACAAATTTACATTTCAGAAAACAAATTAACATGATACAAAACACTTTTACAAACGCCGAGGCAAATTTACAAGTGGTGAAACACTTTTACAAGTCCCAAAACAAATGTACAAATAACATCAACCGGAAAGGGAATGTACCAACTCCGGGGTTGAACCGGAATTATACAACATGTAGTTCCGACCAAGCAATCTGATTGGTCAACAAGACATTTTGACCGTGCTCAAATCAGCATGACAGCACGCCTGACTCATTACTCAAAATATTACTCCGCCAAGTCTGTGGCAATAGTGTATCCATCTCCATGGCAACATAGTAACTACAACAAGTACGGCTTGAAATTCAAACTTTCTGCCGTAAAATATGCAGAGGAAAAGTCGGGAGAAGCAGCCAGTAGACATTTCTCTGTCGACCCCAAGAGATAGAGAGATTGGCGATAAAAAAAAAAAACTGAGCTGTCCGAGGAGGACAGCAACAGGGCCAGGCTGCCTGCTGGATGGAGGAAGAAGGCTAGTGAGGAGCCTGAGATAAACATGCGGGAATTAGTTATCAGCAAACGGGCACGACAGGAGAGAGTGTCCCGCAAAATGATCAGGGCGATGGAGAAACAAATGTCCGCCACCGTGAGTGACAGCAGAGATGAGGAGTTATCTGTGAGTGCTGGTTGGCTGAATCGTTTCTTCCGCCGCAACAACTTCAGTTGCAGAAAACAACTATTGCCCAGCAGGATGCCAGAGAATTTACAGAGAAGCTGGAGAAGTTTGTGACATTTTCATCCCGGATTTTTGAGAGGAAGGAATTAAACTCCTGTCCCAAATTGCCCCCTGGTCCCAAATAAACGCCTTGTCTGTTAAGTGATTGAAACAAATAAATGCCCCGGCTATTATTTATTTTCCCTTCAGTGTGAGAGACACTATTGTGGCCGCGGTGAAAACGTTTTATAAAAAATATAAAAAAACTAAAATCAACATCTTTGTTATAACTTGGGTGATAAAAATAAGCCTTTTCTGTTTATCTGTGCAGTATTGATTTAGTTCGGGAAATTCCGAGATCGCGATAAAACAGCTCAGAGTTCACTCTTCTGGGACTAGAAAATCCTTTCTGTTGCTAGGTCGTTACTAAGGGTTGGATTATTTTATGGAGTGGTAACTACGTTCCATTACACATATGAGTCAACTGACGTGACTGATTTTGTTTCAGTTATTAGTCAGACTCCATGTGTTTCCATGGAAACGCGACGCACACTCGCAAAAACCTTAAAAATTTGAGAGCAAATTGTCCATCAACATGGATATATTTTGATTATACATTTTATTTGTGTTGGTATTAGTTGTATAATCGCAATATTACCCTCAAGGGTGTGCTTTAACATCATTTGAGCACTTCAGTGCTGCTTGCGGGTTAGATCGATGGACCAGATGTGCTGCAGCAGTGCATAAAATATTTTAATGAGGGACACTCGTACGCTGTAATCGTGGACATGATGTCATGTTTACACGGTGTTCACATCAGCTTGAGGTCTCTGAAAAGCAAACTGAATGGAGCCGGGTTATATCGCAGAAAGGCTTACTCCTCTTCTCCTGATATGAACACCGTGTAAACATTACATCATGTCCACGATTACAACGTACGAGTGTCCCTCATTAAAATATTTTATGCACTGCTGCAGCATATCTGGTCCGTCGATCTGGTCCATGCCCCTTAAAAACTCTAAAGACCGACCACACGAAGAACAAAACCGCGTTAAACGGCTCATATGTTGTCCACAAAACGGGTAAAACCTCACTCGATGGCTGTCCATCTTGAGCTCACCATGAACTCCATCAACAACAACAACAACTGGAATTGGCCGCTGTTGGGTTATCACTTCCGGTTCAACCCCGGAGTTGGTACATTCCCTTTCCGGTTGATGTTATTTATAAATTTGTTTTGGGACTTGTAAAAGTGTTTCACCACTTGTAAATTTGTTTCGGTGTTTGTAAAAGTGTTTTGTATCATGTAAATTTGTTTTCTGAAATGTAAATTTGTTTTGGTGTTTGTAAAAGTGTTTTGTATCATGTTAATTTGTTTTCTGAAATGTAAATTTGTTTTGGTGTTTGTAAAAGTGTTTTGTATCATGTTAATTTGTTTTCTGAAATGTAAATTTGTTTTCTGAAATGTAAATTTGTTTCGGTAATGTAATTTTGTTTTATGATATGTAAAAATGTTTTCCAAAATGTAAATTTGTCTCAAGCTTCGTAAAAGTGTTTCACATTTTGTTATTTTGGTTTGCACCTCCCGGCCACCATATAAAATGGATGTTTGGTGCTTCGATATCTCATTATTAACATGTTCACAACTGTTAGGTAGGAGGACTAATCTAGGCTACCTATTGGACCACACTTGAATTTACCAAAAACTAATATTTAGTCTGACGCTGACCAGCGATGAGACACTGGTGTTGGGTACATACGGTTTATCAAAGATGCTAGCAAAACAATACGGTACATAAACTAGGCACAGCAGAACTGTGAGTCAGGTCAGATCACAAGATAACCAATGAAAAAAAACATTTTGCCAATGTTGCATAAGTATAACTACTTAAATGAATGTGTATAAGCCTATCCTTTAGAGCACTGGTTTGTAGTTGAGTAAAATCAGAGGTAAATGGGTTGATGAGAAGGGAAAGGGGAAGGGCAAAGGGAGGGATTAAAGAAGAGATGGAAGCAGAGGCTTGAGGGAGCAGGGCAGGCTTTCTTTTTGTTGAGGCAGCGTTGTATTATTTATAGGAGGTGGTGGAGGCAAGCCGCTTCAGACGGAGCAGAGCAAAGGAGGCAAGCAGCCCCTTTCTCTTTTATGGGTCTATTCCCAGTGGGCAGGCTTTGTGCTGGCTGGATGGCTGCCTTTGAGGAAACCCGGGCAGCTATTGAGCTGAGAATGAAGGCGAGGCCTGTGTGTACAGAGACACAGCAAAACTACAGCACTACAATGTCTGTCACTGCTGTGGCCAGAGTGGAAAAGAAAAGGACAGAGAGAGAGTGACAGAGGCTGGGGGAAATAGTGGGAGTGTTTGATTTTTGCCGGGAAGGAAGAAAAATAGAGTGTTTTGTGGTGAGAAAAGAGATAGGCAGAAAGAGATGGAGAAGAGAGTAGAAGCAGAGTGAAAAACATGGAGGCAGGAGTGGAGAGGAGAAGAAAGAGGGAAAGGGAAAAGGGCAGGTCTTCTTTACAGTACTGTACTGCATTGATCTATGTTTATTCATGATTCTGCATTATTCAAAAGATTAGCTGATGCAACTTGGTGCCAAGGGTAGGCAATGGCTCCCCCCATCAATTCACTCAGTGACCACACAGTTCAACTCGGAGTCCCAACAACAAGTGGGAGACAGCTGCCCTCTCTCTGAGCTGCAGCACACTTCACTGCTACTCTAAGCTTGAGTGGATGGAGAATTGGATGCAGTGTGCTCACAGTCAGAATACATAGCAAAGCATAATGCATTGATTCAATCAAAGAGCAAAATGCTACGTGAAAGAAGTCAAACAACAGCTTAGTGCCTCCATCCAAACAACAATTCAGTTGTGTTTTTAAGCAAATCTTCAGACTTAAACACTTCCATACAGATCCATACATACAATATACAATATTTTGATATTTGTGTAATGCAGTCTGCACTCTTGCCCTCCTGTGGACTCTAATGATGCATCTAGCTTTTGTTGTCCTTCCGCGGTTAGATCATCAAGCTGCAAAAAATCAATATTTCTATATGAATAATAACACAATGTGTGATGTGGAAGTGCTCATACTGATGAATTCACCAGGGATGATATTTGTGTTCCCCTCAGCTTTATGGAGCATGTTAGCTTCTTTCAGCCCATTGTTTGGGTTTTAGCACAACAGCATTTTTTTGGTTCACTCTCAACATTAAAATCACCCTTTTTTCACTGTAAGCCACCGTACACTGCTCAGCACCAAACAGCAGGCAGACACTGATGGAGACCAGCTGGAGAACATAGCAGACCAAATTATTACTTGTTAGTTGGTTGATAATGTGTTTTAAACAATATGATATATCATTATTTATAGATGTTTATGTTAGAGTAAGCTAAGTAGTTGGATTGTTTAGTTATTTGTTGTTTTTAGAGTGTGTATGGTAATGTTGTTGTGCTGTACTCTGTGGAGCTTGATGCGGCTGTTCTCCGCATCAGTCAAAAATAGACGTGGTGCGTTTTGGAGAGCTGCTTCTGGTATGCTGGCGAGACACCTCGTGGTGCTGCTGGTGGAGCTTGAGCATCATCTACACCGTCCGATAACAAGACGCAGACGTGTCGAGTTAAATCTGCTGATTAAAGTTGGATATATGTGCTTTAATTAAACAGTAACCAAACTGAAATCTGTTAGAACTCTGACTGGTAAAAAACAAGCACTCTCATCTGGTTATTATTGGATGGATGTTGGTGTTGCAGTCTAGATATAGCGACATCCACTGGCATCAAACACTGGTCTGCAGTGTTATAGTTACCCATTTCTCAATCATAGCATGACAATGCTACTTCTTTTTTTGACGAAACAGTAGTTGTCATTTTCAGGACATGGCCACCTCATTTATGAGATGAGGAAGAGGAATCGAGCAGTGATGTTGTGTTTTGGTCTCATTTCAGACTGATACATCTTGGTACATGTTAGCCCGCATTACTCACCAACTAGAATCAAGATTTTTCCAAATCAAGTCTCCTTTTTAAAATCACAAATGTTTTTTACCGAGCTCTGACAAGTGATGTCATGTGGTTGAAGGTTGTTACTCTGTGCCTGTGCTTGTGGCCGAGCTTCATACAAAGCAGCAGCTCGTCTACGTCGGTCTGTGCAGTCAGCCATCAGAGGTCGACAACAGGACACTCTGGCCCTGAAGCATCACTGTGTCACTTTGAAGATAACTGCTGCAGCGAAGCTACACTGTAATGCCTAGAACATAGAGGTGCCAACTATTTATCTGGACATATACACACAAACACATACACTCATACTTGCCTGTGGTATCATCTGAGTGACCATGTTACATGTCTGGGGGCATGAATACAGGGGACTGTCATAGCTGTGCAGACATTCTTTCTTGAGAGTAAAAGCAACATTTGTCACCTACTGTGATTCTACCTCTGTGTCTACTAAAACCACCAGTGTCTAAAACTTACAAATTCAGCAAGACAGAGAAGAATATTTTTAGCCTGTAACAGGAAGAAATAGATGTGTGCCATCCACAAAACAACCTGTCAGAAAGTTTTTCTAGGCAGTGGACAAAGCGATATAAAGTGTATCCCGCTGTAAGCCAGAGGGGGGAAATAGGAGGTGGGGGAAAGAAGAATAACCACATAGCCTTGAGGAATAGAGAGCCTTCAGTCAAATCAGTGAGTTTTAGTCTCCCACTGCCTCGTATAACTTTATAGCTTCAGTGCCTGCCAGTAATATGGGCTTTCTTTTCATATTATCCTCATGGAAATGCACGTCGAAGGCACTGAATGTTCGCCAGCTCGACAGAATGAGTTAGAACGTGTCTGCAGTCACTTTACTCCCTGTTTACCTCATTTACCATGTACATCCCGCTTTTATGCACATGATGTTTCCACTCCAGGCTCTCATTATGAAATGTGAAAGTGCATAGAGTAGGAGCAGCAGTTAAGTGTCATGTTTTTATATGAGGAGATATATTTGTTGTATGAGCATCCTTTAATATTAACTTCTCATAGGCTGCATGGAGTTGAGATTAAAATGTGCTGCTCTTCATCTTTACATCTTATCATTCTCTCCTCTCTCCTCTTGTAAATCATCATGCTGCATCTCTGTCATTTGCCAACACTAACTATATTCCCACAGTCCTAAGCAGAAAAAAAAAAAAAATGGTGGTTTGATGAAAAAAAAAACACATGCAAGGCAACCCAGTAGCTCAGTTGGTAGCACACAATTCTCATGTAAAGATAGGCCCTGTCCTCGCTGCAGTCGCCCAGAGCTGGAGACTGACCTGTAGCCCTCTGCCACATGTCATTCCCCCATCTCTCTCATCCCATTTCTTGTCACCTCTCTGAACTGTCCTGTCAATAAAGTCATAAAAGGCCAAAAACATACTTCACACGGAAGGTGTTTTGACTGAATATCAGGTAAACCAGTGTAGTATCCTCAGGAATGTTGATAGTTCAATCTCCATTTTCATCCAACATTCAGAGCCAGTGTACATAAGGGTTTGAAGGTCAGGATGGTGGATGGGCATGTAGTGTGTGGGTGTGCAGAAGACCAGAGAGAAAGGGGTGTTCCTTGGATAGGTCCAGAATTTGGGTTTAAAACATAAAAAAATAACTCACATTATCAACAGGGGGTAATGAAAAAAACAGTGTTGACATTTTGTCCAAGACAACTATGCGCTGTGTTGCACAGATGCCTACTGAAATTAGCATGCTAACCAGTTAGCCGCGGCCTGTCCTGTCTTTGTACACAGCACTTTGTACACAAGGGGTGAGGGAGTTCGAGCTGGGAAATGTATGCCAGCAGCAGGTTTGCTACGTTTCACAATCGTTTAGCTTACAGGGTAATTGATAGACAAAATGAACTCAAAAGGACATTTTTTAAAAACCTTTTTCCTTACTTAACAGTAAACTAAAACCTGACACTATCTTTAGTTTCTTTCTTTTACCATACTAAAACAAACTTAACTGCTTTGTTAACTCATCACAGAACACACTGACATAAGTAAAACAGTCTTCGTTGCTCTCATCTCATCACATAGCAGAAATCCAGATCAGAACTGCTGTAAATCACCTCTGTACTATCTCTGCTTTCTTCAAGGACCTGGTCATACTATAGGTGCTGTGCATAGATATTGTATTAGTTGAGAGTCATTATCATATCTCCACTGACATTAAAAAATGTCCAATATCAGTGTTTTGGTCCAGTAACAGGGTTCTAATCTGATGAAGTTTGATCAGATGAGCAGAAGACATGTAGAGTTAGGCAGGACAGAAAGAGGAAGACAGAAAAGAAAAGAGAGATTGATGGAAAGGTAAGGAGAAGAAGTTGGCTCATGGCCTCCTCTGGGTACCACCTTCTACTTTTTATTAAGTCCCAGCATGAAAGGCAGGAAGAGGAGGAGAGGTGGGGGCAATTCTCCTCCTCCCTCACCCCTCCTCCATTCCTGGCTGGACAAAGGAGGATGAATTAATTGAAAACACAAAGATTGTGCAAAAAGGTGAAGAACGGAAGTGGAGGAAGATGGAGGGAGGAGTCCTTCAGGAGGTGCAGGAATTGATTTCATGTATAATTTGTTGATCATTGGAGGCAGCAGATGCCGTATCATAGCCCTTACCCCTTACTAAGTTTGTCATGGTAATTCAAGACTATTGATGTAGTCTGTATGTTCCTGGTGGTGTAATCTTCATTCATAAAGTCATAAAGAAATCCTTTTCATTTCCTCTCTGTCCTTTGTTGGAATTAAAAGTATATTCAGTTTTCATACAAAACTGAAAGATTGACAGAAGAGGAAACAAATGATGTGACACCAGTGAGGTGGATCCATCTGTAAACAAATCTCAACAATGGAAGATGTTTTCCAGAGATGCAGGCAAACCTTTTTATCTCCATCTATCCATCTCCCAGTTTTTTTTTTCCCTCCTCTCCTGTTCCCTCCACCATATGGCTCTCCCTAATGAGCATTGCACATGTACCTCCTTCCTTTTTTGCTCCTCCAAAAAGAAAAGAACAACCGATTCCTTCTTATGTGGTGCAGCCAACAGCTCCTCTGCAGTAGCAGATCTGGAGCTTCTTGCTTCAGCTGAGTGAATTAGTGTCAAATAAAGTATGCTAATGAGTTTAACTTTGGCAGTCTGCAGTGTGAAGCATTGTGAGATAATGAGTTTAGCTCAGATCGTTTACAGACAGGAACAGGACACATTTTTATGCATGAACATTATGTACATCAATTTATTCTATCCATCTCATCTACAGTATATAGTGATGGTATTAGAGAGTAAGGCATCATATTCACTTCACAGATATATACCTGCAAGCTTCTGCTCTGGTGCCTAAGAAGACCTGCATCCATAAGTGTTCACTACAGACAAGGAAAATAAGGACTTGTCTGTGTATTTAGCAGTTTTCAATGTGATTGCTGGCTGCTGTCTCCAAGCCAAATGAGCTCCCATAAATGACTTGAGTGTTCCCGACAATACAGCAAGAATGTTTGAACTGTTTTTTCACGACTAAAACTGAATTTTATGTTGAACTCAAGGTTCTGCGCACCAATCAGTTGGAGATGTGCAACATAATACCTGACATGGCTAAAATGGAGATCAGCTGATTATCCAGTCGATATTCAGTATTTTCATATCCTGACCATGACACCATCTGATTGGTTACATGCCAAGTAACAGCCTATCAACAAGTTTAAAGTAACAGTAAAATGGAAATATTCAAAGAAAGTAGCTCAAATTTTACATTTTTTTCTTTATATTCCAGTCGTATTCTTTACTAGTTATTCTACAGTTTCACACACATTTTTACACAAATGTAAATTGCTTTCAAATGTCAATTATTGGTACTCTTAACTTCTGATGATCAATATCAGCCTCGGTCAAACTCTAGACTAAACCGCGCCAGATTTAGATCCAGACACAACTTAATATCTGAGGCTATATTTCTGATATTCCTTATTCAAAGACGAGGTGATCTACATATCACACCTTCTGTGAGGGGTTTGAACACTGTGATGTGTTTGATTAAAATGGATAAATGGGACTGAGACCATCAGAAATAATATCTACCATTACAATGTTTTCAATGTGTCTCCACAGTGGCTCACCATGAAACACATAATCTGATTCAAACCAATAGATCAAAGTCTTACTGCGCTTTTTGTCAACTAACTACAGTCTTCAAGTATGGTTTACAGGTTTAGAGGTTAGGGTGAAAAATACAATTGTTCTCAGTTTCTTAAAGTATTGCAGAGCTTAATCTAATTTCCTTTGGTTTCTGTTTTTGCCATCAATTTAAGATGCATGTCATGCAAAACAGTTTAAAATCTCAAGGCTGTAGTGAGGAGCTGTAATAAAGCTACTGTAAAGATGATTTCTTTTGAAAAGGAAAAATAAGATATATTTCCAAGGCATCCTCATCAGAAGAGTGCACATCAGTATATTACGACCCATATTCACATTTCTGGTTAGGTGTGACCTCGAGTGGAAGTAGTAATTCAGACAGCAGATGAGGAGGAACTCGGGGAAGTAGTGTAAAGAGCGGTAGCGCATTTAACGATGAGGTTGGGGTGGATTGCAGGTTGACCTATTTAGCCTTTTGATATGAGGATGTGTTGTACATTTCAGAGGAGGTAAAGAACTATTTAGAACAAAGCTAAAAAAGGCAGCTAAGTCAACTATAGTCATTGCACAGTTGAGCTTCGGCCTGATGATGGCACTACAATGATTGTTATTCCCAAAATGCGTACCTGCGAATGTCTGATGCCAATCGATCAGTTAGCCTGCATGGACTCTTTCTGTGTTTGACCCCTTAAGACTCATGAAAGCTGAATAGCCAAGACTAGAAATGGAATAAAACATTAGATTAAAAACACATTAATGATTAATGACACAGAAAGATGGAGAGACATGTGATGTACTTGTTGAAACAGTGAGATAATATTTAGTGAAGCATAGTAGCTGCATCAGTAAAGTTAATAAATGGGAATCTTCAAACATCAATTGTTTTTAAAGCGTCAGTTTCCAATTGAGTTTTTTTTTTTTTTTTCAACATGCACTAGAGAAATTAGCCGTGTGCTCTGAAACATTTTTTTTTTCATGAGAGTTGGAGTTCTTTTCTTTTCTCAAAGTTTAAAAAACGTAATGTGAGCGGTTCGTCAGGACAGAAGCAAGGAAGGGAGGAAGTCGGCGTTTCTTGGATTTATTGACTGTTTATTTGGGGCTCAGGCAGAAAAACATGGCTCAACGTAAAACACAATCAAACATAAATGAACAGCCGTCACTCTGACGGCTGAGGGTCAGATTTTAGTTGCCACTGATCGCCCACTTCAATATGGGCAATGACTTCAATTTATATCGTACAGTTACACACTGTTTTCATCTTGCTTTTCTTGGCCACATTAGATCTGCTGGGTGTACTCTTACCAAGTGGTAACACACAGAGCACTAGCATGTTTGCTGTACAGAGTTATCAAGAAGTTAGTGCTCCTAGCTCTGTACAGTGAACATAGCAGTGTTCTGTATAGTAATCACTTTTAACCCTCTGGGATCTGGGGTAAAATTGTCCGTTTTTGACTATTTTTGATTTTACCATTATATTTCACCTTAAAAAGTATTTACCTTGCCTTGTTTTGTGTCATTAATTTCACCACGACCTCACATGTGTGACTGTACAGTTATTTAAGAAAAAGAAAAGAGTAAGAAAAAGTTAGTTTTTTTACTGTGAAAACCACAAATATGCTCAACGAACCATTTTTATTACTTATAATGCAAATATAAATTGTGTTTGCTAAATTTGTGCATAAGTTTTTGAAATTCACAAAGTTATATGTAACTATTTACATTTAAATGCAGGCAATGCCTCAGGCTCAGGTCTGCCTGAGCTCCCTTCAGCTCCTGCTCCACATTCAGCAGTCTCCTCATTGTTTTGACTCATTAAACAAAAAAACGACTCCACTACACACTAAACACACTACACTAAACACTACATAACACACTAACTATACACTCCAAACATGCTAAATGTCACAAATCTCTCAACTCTCAAAACTCGCGATCTCTGTCGCTGCCTCTGTGACCAGCACTGCTGCTTTCACTTTTCCGCCCCGTCCCTTCCAAATCTTCCCCCCCCGCCCTCAGCAACGAAATCACGTGATTTGCCTTTTTCCACCAATAGGAAAGTGTTTTTCTGCTTGCACTTCCTGCTTGCGGGCACGTTCATGAGGAAAGCCCGATCTCTTTACCGTCTCTTCCTGCACCAAACGCGCAGCAAACGTGACGGCAACGTTGGCGAAAAAGCGTGGCGTACATAATATATCATAAATCCGGTTTTACTTGGCCTATCAACACGAATTAAAAACTGGTATATAGTTTGAAGGTTACTCGAACACATAAAGTCAGAACCAAGACTCACAGAGGCTCCGTCTCGCTGCTACGTCATCTTAAATTGGTCACGTGATTTGACACGCCAGCGCTTCAATCGACCTTAGAGGGTTAAGCACCACTTAAATTCTCACAATGTAACAACAATATCCTTTAATAATAAAATAAATAAAACAAAATAAAAATGTAAAATTACTTAAAAAATAGAATTAAAAACTCAGTGTTCAGTGTAGTATCAGTTTTAATAAGACTAAGCCAGGGTTCGTACACTTTTTTAGCAATAGTTTTCCATGACTTTTCAATGACTTCTCCATAACCTTTCATTGAATTTCCAAGACCGAAAATTGGTGCCTCTAAATCAAACCACAGACACATCTTAATACACTCTGTCATGTTTTAATCGCAACACTTACACAGTTATCATTAACAGATGAACCATCTGACCTCTCTCCATCACAGAGAGCAAGAGAAATGGAGACCAAAAAGTGCTTTAGGGCTAGGAATACCATCTCCTGATTTCCCAAATCAAAGTATCTACACTATATTGCCAAAAGTATTCGCTCACCTGCCTTGACTCGCATATGAACTTAAGTGACATCCCATTCTTAATCAATAGGGTTTGATATGACGTCGGTCCACCCTTTGCAGCTATTCCGTATTATTTTTTCCCAAATTAAGTTTTTTCCGTTTAAATTTTTTCCCAAATTCCGTTTTTTCTGTTTAAATTTTTTTGGAATCCCATTTTTTTTACCTTTTACTCTTATTATACTACCGAAACTGTGTTTTTAATGTAAATGACTAAAATGTGCACAAATTAAATAGAAATTACCTTAAATTTATTGAGGTGACAAACACATTTCCTCAATACTGTACCATACAGTACATTAAAGTCCATCAAAAACTTCATCATGTCTTCATACAGTAGTATATTTTGTGTTTTTATGGGTTTCATTTGGGTTTCATTGAATAAAAACATGGTCAGCTCTCAGGCAGATCCAGTAAATGTTTGCATACCAAAATTGTTCTGAAAATTGAAGTTGTAAATATTAAAAAAATAGCAAAGATGACCAACAAAATGAGAAATTATACTTGTAACGTTATGTAAAGTTAGCATACTAACCAGCTAGCAGTGAAAACACCAACCCTCCCCCTGTCCTCTGAGCTCCCAGCCCAGGCAGAGTCAGCTAAGAGGGCTGTGGCTAACGGGGCTAGCTAGCTAACAGCAGTTACTGTTAGCAGCAGTTAACAGTCACTCTGGTATTATATGCCGATAATATGAATCGGACAGGTGGCTAACTCTAACGCATTACACCTTTAATTATGATTTATCAGGTCTGCTTCTTTGCAAAACAACAGTTCACCTGACACATACAAGTCATTTGGGAACTCCTCGGCTCTGTAGTGAGGGGTAAATGTCAAGTTTCTCAGTTTTTTCGCCGACGAAGACGGAGCCGTGGGCAGCCACTTCGCCATGATTACATTGTTTTGATGGAGGAGCTCAGTCTGTAGGGAGGGGGCAGCGGTGACTTGTTGTGCCACCCAGATTTGCTTCCCTCCGTGCAGTTTTCCCCAGACATACGTTCCTCTTCCACACGAAAACAGCATTTCAGTGAAATTATGCCAAATTCCGCAGTATTCCGCGTTAAAAAGAAGATTCTGTTTTAATCAGCCAATTCCACGATTACATGTCAATTTAAATTTTAATCGCACATTACATCATTTTATTTATGTTTTACGCATCATAAATATTATTCACGCAAGATTTCCATGACTTTTCCAAAACTTTACAGGAAATATCATTTTTCATCAACTTTTCGAGGACCTAGAAAATGCATTTTCAATTTACAAAGCTTTTACCGGTTTTTCATGACTGTACGAACCCTGCTAAGCACAATCATCACAATGACATTTAGAACAGTAACAGCAGAACAGCTTAGTACAGTAAACATGTGAGTTCACTTCAGTAATCAGTTTTAAGCAGTGTAGGTACCACCTACCACTAAAAATAAGAACATTAACCATATTCTATACTCTAAATCAGCACTTAGTGCTCAGCTTTGTATATTAAACATCTCAGTGCTCCATGTAGTAGTTACTCTTAAATGAGTCTGTGGAAATTAATACTCATGATCAACACTGACATTTAAAGACAAAAATACATTTCAGCAGGCAAGTAAAACAAAAGAGTAATTCACATGTTGCTGGTGATAGGTTAATAGCATTTCCAATATATATTCTACCTCTACCATGGGAATCTTTCGGTGTGGCAAGAGTTGGATGAACTGGGAGGTTCCTGTTGGTGCTGGAGCTGCTGGAGATGTCATCTGACTCAGCATCATCATCACCAGGGGCAGTCACTAGTAAACACTTCTATAATTCTATTTTTAACAGAAAATACATAATTGTTTTTTAATAATAAATAGCATGAATTGCAAATATTTAAATACACAATTTTTAGTGCATAGTGCCAGTTTAGTACTGTGATTAAAAGGAGGTATTTAAATTGCTTCATTCACTGAATAACTGTAAAATCGTGCAGAACACCACATTACACATTTTAAAGCATTTCCCTAATACCTGCATTTTCACCTGGAGGTCCATGAGGGCCGGTCTGGCCCTGGAGATGTTGACCTGTGTTAGCTGCCTGGCTGCATTCAGCTTGACTACTCTCACACTCCTGCTGGTCATCTGCTCTCTCCCTGCTAATTTTCTTCTTTGTGAAGTAATTGGAGATATCTTCCTGCCTCCGTTTCATTGTAGTCTACATTCAAAACGTGTCCACAAACACAATGAAAAGCAGCATGTTATTTTTACTGTACCAACGTCACAGTGGCAACATTGATATGATACTCTGCTGTTGACTGTTAACTAATGTCACAAAATGTGAAACTTACAACGGATGCTAATTGCTAACGTTACTGAAACAGTGGAGAGATGTTTACGTTTATCCAGATGGAGAGCTAACTAAAGTAAAACACACAAGAACAGTTTCCCATACTAATTGAACCAAATTAGACCCAAATGGAACAAAAGTTAGCAAAACATTGGTGTGAACGTCTTAAAGAACCTGTAGAGTTCTGTTCTTACCTTAACTCGGTGCACCTGGGAGCATCACGTTGAGATAAAGTCCGAAGCTGGTGAAGTTACACGACTTCATTAGCAGCCGCGGAGCTACTTCCTTTGTCTTTTTTCCAAAATAAAAGCCTTCATGACTTGTTAACACGGTCTAGTCACACAAGGTTTTGGCTTTTTGCTTCCGTTTTAACATGCAGCATCGGTAAAGAGCTTTAGCGCAATGATTGACATTACCCTGAGTCAATGACCATTAGGGACACACGGGGTGGCCAATCAGATTGCCACATGTTCATCCACACTTTGATTGTTTCCATGCAGAGCCACAAGCATACACACACGTGGGCATGAAGATGAGAGGACTAATGAATATGCAGTGCCTCTAGATGCTCATTATCGAAGTTTTTGCCTCAGAGAAAATGGTCCTGTCTCTTCTTGCCATGTATGGCCACCTCACTCTGTGATTTTTGCTCCAGACCTCAGTGATTTTGCATATTGTACATATTTTATTAAAATTGACTTGTGCAGCCAATCTGTTCTGTGTTTTCCGATCGAAGTGGACAGATGCACTGAGGACACATTTGAGATCCAATCATCAAACCACATTCGGAGATGGTCTGAGCCACATGTGGCCACATTCTTTTAGCAGTGGGAACAGCGCTGCGTCCTGCGCCACTAAAGATGGCTCGTTTGCCAGCGAATCAGTTCAAAGGAATGACTCTTTAACGCGAATGAAGTGACCTGATTCCATGTTATGCTTCTCTCTTGTTCTTTCAACCTTCAATACATGTCAATTTAATGTCAAAGTGAATACACACATTACCCACTGTTATGTTGTCTAAAAGTACACATAATCATGAAGTTACAGCTATGTATTTGCCTTGAACTACAGTGTTATGTTGACCGTTAGCACGATCATTTGAGAACGAGGAGCTGAGAACTGTGCATTACATGATTCACCGCTAAACAATGTTGCACCGGAAACGTGACTGAACGAATGAACGAACGATATGAACGATTCTTCCTGCCGAACTGACCGACGGGAACTGAATCTCAACATCGAACGATGAAATCCACCTCTCTGCGCCACAGGAAAGGACCGCCTGCTCAACTGACGTCTTCTATTTAAGTGGAAGTACATAGTCATTCGCGCAACAATGATGTAATATTAAAGTGTGAAACAACAAGCAGTAGCCATAACAACCCATGACAACAACTGGCAACAACAGTACAATGCAGTCACGAGTACACAAGAGACACATTGCCTCATTTCTCTTTGGGCCGAGAAATCCACGTAGCGTAAGCTGGAAGACTTGTACCACAACTGGGGGACATACTAAGAGAGAGGCAGATGGGGGAGAACAGTTACGCTCTTTCATGGCAGCAGTGCCAATGCATTATAAAACATTTAAAGAACACATACATGGAGACAAAGGACGCAAATAACAACTCCAGTAGGGACAGGATTACATGTGGTTTTATTGGTTTTATGGGGAATTGGAGAGGGTGCTGGGACACCGACCTGCATTCTGTCCAGGTGAAGGAGACATGTTGGACTCTTGTGAGTCAGAAGAGTCTCTCAATTTCACAATGAATGCTGATGCTACAGTCCAGTCTTTAAAATGGACAACAGTGGGTGCACATGCGCAGGATGGGTTGAAAATGGAATAGAATCACTTGATAAGAAAATGTAATCTATTGCCTCTGACATTCATGGCCAAGGTGTGTGTATTAATTCACAAGAACAGAGAATCAACTATTGGAAAAACAGCTTGAACACTTGGAGGATGACTTGGACTCCCAAGAGCACAGAATGAGAGGAAACAACATCCGAATCCTCAATTTACCAGAGGAAGAAGAGGGCGACAATTTAATGGGCCATATTGTCAATCTGATATCAGTGGAATTAGGAGTGAAAATAACTTCTATGGATTTGGAACAGTGCCACAGGATTGGCGTCAAGCAGAAGAAAGCCAAATACCCACGCTTGATAGTGCGTGCCAAAAAATACATAAAAAAAAAATAAATAAATACATTTCTTAATAAATGCGACTTATAGTCAGGTGCAACTTATATATGTTTTTTTCCTCTTCATGACGCATTTTTGACTGATGCGACGTATACTCTGGAGCGACTCAGAAGCTTATTTCAAACTTTACAGTCATTCGGGCAGCAGAGTAATTTAGAAGATGTTATATTTGATTCAGAAACAGGTGATCATCATCAGGTAAAGTCTACAGACTCTTGCAGAAATCGTATTCTGTAGATAATTTGTTACAGTCAAGAATACATTTGTGGAACCAAGATTTTAAATGCGAGGATACTGATGTAAGATGGAGGGACTGTTGGAATTTAACAAGAGACATTGCTGTCAACGAGAATTCACATTTAATTCAATATAAGATAATGAATAGAACTTACTGCACAAGGGGAAAAGTGCATAAATACAATCCACATATATCAGGAAACGGTTTGAAATGTGGAACTTCAGATTCATTAATCCACACATTTTGGATAAGTTAACCTAATTTTAAATCATATGGGTGGAAGTATTACAGGTACTGAGTACTTAGACCAAATATTTTGGGGGTGATATGATTTTCATTTATTAATCAATGTATTGATTTTTTTCTTTTTCTTGAGATGAGGGTGGTACATAAAGAGGAATGATATTTGGCGCAAATGTAGTCCTATCTGTATTGAAGGTTTAGATGACGACACTGATATTGAACCTGTTTGTTGGATGTGTGGAGCAATTGTGGTGTGTTTTTGTTTGGTTTTGTTTTATTTTATTTTTGGCTGGGCCTCTATTGTTTTGTTTTGTTCTGCCACCAAGCTTGTGGTTGTTTGTCTTGGATGTATTAAAAAATATAAATAAAACTGTATATATATATATATATATATATATATATATATATATATATATATATATATATATATATATATATATATATATATATATACATATAAAAAAAACAAAAAAATTGGATAACAGTGGATTTTGGCAGATATTGTTTATAAAGCTGTAAAGTTAAACAGTTGTGCTAAAGGAAATTTAAGGATGTCAGCAAGGTTTGGAATCAGTTGACACAGATGCACGGCAAATTTCATATAAATATGGATATTATTATCTGACTTTCTAAGTGCTGTATCGTCAGCAACAAGCTTGTTTCAGTCTCTTGAAGGCATTTCCCCACTCATCCAAGAAGCTTCTTCAGTTTTAACTAACGGGAGGGGAGTTGCAGTCTTTTAAACTCTGTGTGGGAGTGTCCGTACAGAGTCTTTAAGGACACATGCGGGCTCTGAGTTTCAGAGTTGTTAGGGGCTACTTGTGGGTAGCTAGTAATTCTACTGTTTGCCTGGCCTTTGTCAAGAGGGAGGAATAATTAATTGTCATAATGATAACTTTAATATTATATAACCGCCATGCAGCATTTTGGCTACTGATAATGTTTCAAATTCAAGGATCTATCATTCAAACCTGCCATTCAGACTTATAGTTCATCATCTAATTGATAACTGAAGCAATATGCCACCAACCAAAACAGTGTTGCTTTTCTCAACACAATGCCATTTTGTGTCTGAAACATGTTCTCATTCCCAACACATCAAATACAGCAGCTTCTGATGCTCTACTTACCTGTCTAGTGTCTGTTTACACACAAAGGGCTCTGCAGTTAGTTGGTTAGGTTTAAGGTTTTTTACCTGTACTTTTAATACTTAAGTAATATTACTTCAGATTCTTTAAGACTTTAACTCGGATAGTGTTCAAGTTTGTGACTTTTACCTTTACCAAAGTAATAGTTTAACAGGGTATTTTTGCTTTTACTCAAGTTTGACTTTTGGGTACTTATATACACTGCTGTCACACAGTTTTCTCCGTTTTCATTCAACTTGAGTTTTCTGTCTGATGTGTATATATTTTAACAGCTTTGAATTAGTTCTAAAGGCATATTGTTTTGTTAGTCAATATAAGGAAGCATGTTTCCACCATGACGTGGATGGAAATCTGAGTAAAAATTAAAGCTGCAAGCAGCGATGAACGGGCCCTCGCAGTCCACAGGCATCGAGGCATGCTGCTGTCGGGGCTTATTCATGCAACGACTTCTGTTGAGGAAGTTGCTCCTTCATAATTTTGTGGCCTGCTCCTGCCGGTATTAAATACTGTAGGCTGAAGTCAGAAGAAGTACCTGCAATCTACATAAAGAACAAATAATGACAGGAGTGCACTGTGTGGCGCTATAGAGTCCCCTGGTAATGCCTTTTGCCTCAAGGGCTCATGGGGAAGTAGTCTACTGAGTTTAATGTCATTCGGACAGACCAATGTGGAGATATGCAACACTTTGTGTTCTAAGCAAATTGTACAGGAAGTTATTTAGTAACTTGAGTATTGTTTGGAATATCAAAATTATTTCAATAACTTTTTGTCAGGAGAGTCCACAGATGCTGTGTGCAAAGTGCACCGCAATCTGAACAGCCAGGTCGCATTTAATGCGACTTTGACGTCATTCTGACCCGTGCTGCACTGTTTTGTAAATGAATGACAAATAAAGTTGATTGAAAAAAAAGTGTGCCACAGGCAGGAGCGAGCGGGAGCCACGAACATAATCAAAACAAACATGGAGGACAGCAGTGCAGCACCTCCTGGAGATCGTCTCCCTGGGGTAGTTTAATGTAGTCAGGCATGAGGACATGATGCACAGCTTTGCAGAAGTCATGGACAATAGCGCAAACGGAGGACTTCGCGATGCCAAAAAGGTTGGCCAAGGTGCGGTAACCCGCCCCCGTCGCTAACCAGTATATCCCCAATCCAACTCGCTTTCTCAAGGAGATGGATCTCCTGAACGCCGTGTCTCATCTCGAAAGTCTCGGGGAGAGGCGCTGACAAATGTGGTGAAAGGTATTCCTCGACATTCTAAAGTTCTGGAAGAAATCCTGCTCGGTGTAACCAGCCACATCCCGATCCCACCACTCCTGGCTCCGACGCCGCATCCAAATACTCCTCTGTACGGATGTTGCCGCTATTGCTCCGCATAGAGCCATCATTAAAATATGAATTTTCTTTCTCCTCTTCCTCCTTCGTGATATCACCCACTCACAAATTTGCCGGCTGCCGCCACACACTGTTTTTAGCATTAAGCCATACAGTCCCACGTTACCGGTTGCCATTGCCATGTTCGCTTCCGTAAACACCGCTGTGGCGTGATGTCATCAATGATCAACTGTGCATGCGGGTCACTTCAGGAGCGTGAGCTGTTCACACAGCAATCGGTAGACAGGCCGCATTTAAAGAGGTAATGTGAACAGCCAAACAAAAAATCGGATTTGAGCAATAAATCGGAATTGTGCATTAAGCCCTGCAGTGTGAACGTAGCCTAAGTATATGTGAGTTATTAGCCAAAACGCCCTTCCCTTGATTCTAGTGCCACCTAGTGGTGGAAATTGAGGACGACAATACATTCTGAAATTTTTCGGCAGGTGTGATGTATATTCCAAGTTTGGTGAGTTTCTCTTTACTGGTCTTAGTGCTCTCCTCAAAATGCTTTGTTGTGATTGCTTGTTGTTTGTGCTCAGTCAATTTCTGTGCTCTTCTTTAAAACCTCTGAACAACAACTTTATCACATCCTTTATTGAACTGAAACTTCAACACATTCACTGAAAAATAATTATCTCAAAAAAGGTCACTCAATGACACCTTATCTCCAGTGTTGGGAATAACGGCGTTACAATAAACAGCGTTACTAACGGCTTTTTTTCAGTAACAGGTAATGTAACTAATTACTATTTCCATCGCTACAACGCCGTTACCGTTACTAACTATTAAATGTGGCGCGTTACAAACTGAAGCTGATCATTGAAGCTGTTGTCATCCAACTCGGCTCTCAGCCAGAGTCAGCCGGAGCTGCAGAGCTGTATTATTTTATTTATTTATTTTGCTTGGCGAGGGAGGAGGGAGGGGCAGGACAACCGCATAAGTGATGGTGATTGGCTCTCTAAGGTAGAGTGAGAGTTCGTAAGCCAATCAGAGGCAGTGTTCAGTTTACACACAAACCCCACACGCACACAGCAGCCTCGCATACACAAACTAGCAGAGGTAAACTGCAGCAATGGCGAGTTCGGAGGGAAAGTTAACGTTTTCAAAGTGGAAGTACAGACACTACTTTAATCTCTTTTGTCTACATCTGTTGTAAGCAACTCTAATCTAATGAATCATCTCTGAACGGCACACGCTTCTACAACACTAGTGACCAACAACACCATTGTTGACACTGTTGATGATGACAGCAGACCAGGTGTGGCTGTTAGATTTTTGTTATTGTTCTTTAATAACATAGTCTAAGGGCCCTGACACTCCAGACCGACAAGAGGCCATAGGCCAATGTTGTAGCCATCGATGAACGTCTGTGGCTCTGGTTGCTGTAGTGTTTCAACTGAGTGCATTGAATCTGGGACAGAGCCCGCCAGTGAGAAACAGAAAAATAAAATGTATGAAGTGCTTTTGAAACCATTTCATAATATATTGTGTACTGTAATACATCTTAAAACAGTTATTTATGCCAGATTGCCAAGCCCTACACACATAATTCAGTAGATTCAATGAAGTTCCATTGTAGTTTTAGATACAGAGGCCACTTGCCTAGAAAGCTAACTCTCTGTTTATGGTAATGTTAATTTTGAGACATGTCGATCGCAGGTCCTTCCTTCCTGCTGCTGTCAGACTTTACAACCAGCACTGCTTCATATAGACCTCACCCAGTACTCTGCACTGTGCAATAAGTCTGTACAAACTCATTTCAACCCCCATATTTATTATCTATATTTAAAATCTGTTTATGAAAAACTGCTGTTCATTCTTGCACTATATCATGTAAATATGTATATACGTCGATTCTATTTTCTTATCTTTTTAATTATATTGTCCATTTTATATTGTCTATTTTGTTATTGCTCTGTTCTTGTAACATTCTGACGCTGCTGCAACAAACAAATGTCCCTGTCTGCGGGACATTAAAGGATTTCTGATTCTGATTCTGACAATATATTGAAGTTTCCACTTCAGCAGTCCTCCTGGTTCTCTGCAGCCTGTCTAGCCTTAGTTGTCTCTGAGGCCAGAGGTTCCTGGCAAAGCCTCCCTCCGCTGATCCTCTGTGGACTAAATACAACCCAGCACCTCCCTACCACCCTCTCTGTCTTCCCATGCCCCAGCCAGTCTGCTCTGTAATGGGTTCACTCTCCCATACAATCCTTTCACTCCTCAATGCTCTGAATATCCCTTTTGCTGCCTTTCTCTCTGACCAGCAGCCCCCTCCTCCTCCCTCCTAGCCCTCTCACCCTTCCTCCACCCCTTTTCTCTATCCCTTTAGGAGTGTGTCCATGAGTTTAGAAGAGGGGGACTGATGTGTTTCTCAGCGGCTGGTCTTGTCTAATGCGGTGAGGCCATCTCTCTCCCATGGGGAACATGCTATGTTGGACTTTGTCTCCATGAACGTCACACTGAGCCCTTTGCCCTTGTAATAGAAGCTGAATTGAGTTCTAAAGTTCTACCTGCTTTTCAGTTCAGAGTACGAGAGCTTTTTGAACAGCAACATGTGTAAACTTCCTACAACATATTTCCATGTCAGTTCTGACACAACCAAACAAGATATTTCATGCGCACTGCAAAATCAGGAAATCCAAACCATTTCTGCTCATTTATGCACTGGCAATTATTTTTCTCTGCTGGCAAAGCTATAAAAACATTTTGTATATTTATTATATTGTGCTGCAGAAAGAGCAGAGCCTTTCTTCTCTGCCATTCCTCTGCTTAATGTATGCATGTGACTGGGTGAGATGGTTGAACACAACGTGGTGAGCAACAGAAAGGAGATGGTGGATTGCAAGGAAGCTGTTGCATTATTCATTATGTTGGATAAGGTTTAATTAAAAGTGCTGCTCGGCATTGTGAGAGGAATGAATGTGTGTTTTGCCTCGCCTGTCGCTGCCTCATTCATGTTCACTATGCTCGACTTATCAAAGCAGCCCCTTGGCCCCTCCCCTTTGCCAGTGTAAGTTAGCATAATGCCACAGTCCAAAACCTTGTGATTAGTGGAAGAGAATGCGCAGCACAGAACTTAAATGCAGCAGTGGCTGGCCTTTACTAGGCACTGTGAAGAATTCCAGTGGCACAAAACAGGGAGCTATAGCAGGAAGTGTATGTGTTGATGCAGTGTTTTTGCCTTGCATTGGATGGTACCACTGTGTTTGTTTCCGTCCGAATTCTGGATTGTCAATGAACAGATTTTATCAGTTAGTGTTATGTGAGAATTGTCAAGAGAGCACACGAAGATTATATTAATGTATATTATTATAATGATATATTTAAACAATTTCATCTGTTGCAAGACTCAGGGAGGCTTTTTGCATCACAGTTCCTAAAGGAAGATTTCTTATTGTCAACAAATTCCATGAAAATACAAAAAGCCAACAGTCTGTCCATCTCTTAATGCTTTCTGACGTTTCCCGCCTTATTTGTGGCATTCAGCCACAAGCTCATTTGTTCCTACTAGAGATCTCAAAAGCCATAAGGAATAATTCACCCCCTTGCTGACAGAAAGTCCGATCAAGTTTCGTAGACCAAAAAAACGCATCTGACTCTTCACAGCCGAACAACATTGCACCATTCTCCTAAACAGCTGCAGTAGCTGGAGACTCATCGGGCATAATCCAAGTATCAGGAAGCAGAGTCCTGCACGGGTTCGGGTACCCGCGGGTACCCGACGGGTGACCCGCACAATTTGGATGAAACGGGTGAAAAATAATGTCCTGTGTCGGACACGGGTGCGGATCGGGTCGGACGCCTAGAGAGCGCGGGTCGGGTTTTGCGATTGTCATTTTCATGGCATCAGGTGCAAAAAAAAAAAAAAAAATCATTAGCGACACATCTACAAAAATATGCCTGCATTTCAAAATGATAAGCATGTACTGTATTGACCCGAATATAGGACGAGGTTTTTTTCGATGAAAATTATGTGAAAAAGTGGGGTCGTCTTATAATCGGGGTCTAACCGTTGACACATGCTGATAGTTGTCTGGGTCGCTACACGACCACAACAGCAGAGGGCGCCAGCTTATTGTAGAGACGTCACTGACACTGTGGCTGCGGTTATCTGTCAATCACAGCGGAGAAGAAGTGACAGGAGATGAAAAATGGAGAGACGCGGTGATTTTACGGAGCAAAGTGGATCAAAAGTGGGGCAAGTTAACAGACATCTGAGGCGGAGCTATGATGCTGATTTTAAGATAATGGTGATCAATGCAGCGGAGGTGCCAAACAACTGTCAGCCAGCCAAGAAATATGGAGTTACGGAGTGTAACGTCCGAAGATGGTGGGTCCAAAAAGATCGTCTGAAAACGCTAACAGTAAGAGAAAAGCTTATCGTGGTCCTCTAAGCGGCCGCTTCCAAGAGACTGACAGGAGGGTATGTGAATTTGTTATTGAGAAACGAATTTTGGTCATCAGAGTCTTTTTCTGAAGATTAATCTTGAAAAGAGGGGTCGTCTTATAATCAGGGTCGTCCTATATTCGGGTCAATACAGTATATTTCATATGAGCTCATTCATGCATGCTTGCGCCCTCCCAGAACTCCCATTCCCCACGCTGGCTTACTTTCATTTTTAAAAATAGCGTCAGTCTAATTTTGCTTCGGGTGCGGGTCGGCCGTCGGTATCAATTTATAGCGGGTCGACTCGGGTGCGGAATGTAATTTGTGCTACTGTCGGGAAACGGTTCGGATGCGGTTTTAAGTACGACGGGTACGGGCGGGTGCGGGTTTGCAAAATAAGACCCGTGCAGGACTCTGTCAGGAAGCCCCAAGATCTAAGATTGATTTGTAAAAGACATTATTTACACCCTTTTTTTAAAGCTGAAATCTTCACTAGCAGCTAAGCTACAAGTTAGTGTACACCCTGTCTGTGGTGGGTGCACAAGCTTTACCTGACTTTCCATCGGCATTAGGGTGAGTAGATAATTACTGCTCTCTAAATTGGTACAGCTTGGTTCCGTAGTTTTTATCAACAGTTCTGAAAGTTGAAGAAATGTGCACAAGAATAGTAAGTATTTTCAGAGGTGGATTAACACCTGCTCTTATTCCTGGAAATGTATGAGAAATTATCCAAATATGCCTATCCCAGTCCAGCCTAAAGTCGATTCAAAACTCTCGTTGAACCAGGAGTGTTTTTGCAGATAAAAGAAAAAATGAAAAAGCTAACAAGGTCATTGTCAACCAGCATTAAAAAACACCATTTGTGTCCCACGAGCCTGAAGATGTTGTGGGTTTAACGTAAAGAGAATGACAGACTGAAGTCAGTTAATGTTATGAGAGTATGTCACCGTGCATATTCTTTCTGGAAAGCAGAGATTTAAAATGACATCAAAATTGCTATGGCTAGCTTTTTGGATGCTAACAAATTAACAGTTGTTCTATTGTTGTGCTATTAAATCCATGAAGGATTCACATTCTAAAATCTGTTACAGCATCAGTAAGCAGAAACATGCATCATACATCATAGCTTTATTTGAATTCCATCAGCTTTTATCTTATTTCCTCTTCAACAGGCTAACGATAAGCTATCAATAGTATCTGTTCACCTCAGCAATGAAAAACAATATTTGCATGCTTAGTTTTTGGTTGCCTTTGTTTTCCCTCAGCATTTCAACGTACAGATTAAAAATGTGCGCAGTAACAGGTGTATGACACAAAGACCTTCTCATTAAAGTCAGGAAAGTGAACTTAATCCTTGTGTTTAGGGTGCACAGTATGAGGTATGTGTGAGAGCTGAGCTGTAGAAGAGTCGAAACAAAAGACAGCACACCCAGTCAAAGATAGAACTCTGTGGCCTGTAGGAAACCAGCAAACACGCTCATCTTCAGTAGATGCACTGACACTAACAAATAGGCATAAACAAAGAAAAACAGGAGGTACAGACTGACTCATCGTGGTGGGAGTATAGTGCAATGATTTCACGCCTGGTTGTTGGCTAACAAGGCCCTACGCTTTCTGCACTGCAGGGTCTGTTATTAAGAGTGTGTGTGTGTGTGTGTGTGTGTGTGTGTGTGTGTGTGTGTGTGTGTGTGTATCTGTCTGTCTGCAGCTGTGTGTGTGTACGTGTGTTACCTGGGAGATCAACTTAAGGGACAGAGAGGAGTGGTAGCGAGGGGAGGAGGGGGTGATGGAGCCCACTTTGTCCCAGTGGGACTCCTCCCGCGTTGTCCCATGTCCTCCTGCATCCTCCCCCCTCCAGCCCTGCTGCCAGTCTCAGCAGTGGCCAGGCTTCTGTAAAGCCCAGCACTGGGGGTGTTTGGCAGCTTATTAACCCTTTGCAGTGTTCATGCGGTTGCAGCTATATGTCTGTTCTCAGCAGGACACCACATCTCTCTCCCATTCAGGAGAAAACAGCAGCTGATTAACTCCACCGCACCCAAATGACATTTGTTTTCTGCTCATCTAGGGTAATCTGATTATGTTTTTATCTTATTACTCTGAATGTTATTAGCTTGGCTGACTTCCTGATCTGTACTGCCTATCTCTGAAGCACTACCTCTCCTTAACTTTCTGCTCAGGTGCCATGTTTAGCACATGCAGCTATAATGCAAAGATGATTGTGTTGGCTGACATCAATAACAAAAGGCTGTAAAATCTACCTGAATTTCATCTCTTACCCACAAGCTGTCTCATCATTGATGGTATCTATTTTCACTGTATTATTTATAATCTTGTCATATGATCCAGTCAGTATGACCTACTTTTGTTCTTATAGATACAGTATGATGCTGTTTGATTGATTGTACATAGCACAAGAGGGTC
Organism: Sparus aurata; assembly: GCF_900880675.1. Lineage (NCBI taxonomy): Eukaryota > Metazoa > Chordata > Actinopteri > Spariformes > Sparidae > Sparus > Sparus aurata. Next base: position 2,219,106 of record NC_044203.1, on the reverse strand, counting down.
CAGTTTGTATCAACATTTACATCACATAATATCCGTGTCAGGCAGAGAGGCTGCAGCAAAAACACACTATCGGCACAAAGACAGGACAGTAAAGTGTACAGTAGTTGTGGCCCTCATCACCGTCTCTAAGCGCAGTTAAGGGGAGGGGATTTGGCTGGATGATTGGCCAACCAAGTATAGGACTTTGATTCCAGAGACTGAGGTTGGAATCCTTGAAATCAGTAACCAGTATCAGTATCCCGAACCTGACAATCCCACGTATTGTTAGGTTCGGGCAGCTTACGTAATTTTAGCCAGAGATCCGATCTGGTTCCAGACTCCGGAATCGTTGCTTAAATCTCCCATATGATCACATTTTCAAACATGGCTGGTGTTGTGCTCATTAACTGCTGGTGGAAGAACAATCAACTAATAGAGCTTTCTAGGTGTAAGAAAGAATGAGGATATCATCTTCCTTTCCAGCTATATCCAGAAAAATAGTGGTAGAAGGGGCCACAAAAAAGGTGAATTAGAATTGCATGAATCAGATAGTCCCAGTTCATAGGTAGGGATGGGAGTGGAGAACCAAAACAGTTGAACACCAGTTCCAAATTGTCCAATCCAGCAGAATCATATCCCTCTCAGCTTATCAAGTCCTTTTGATCATTGTCTATTTCTCTGACAGTTGCACATTGCAAAACAATGAACTCAATCTCATGTGTCTACACTGCTGGACATTTGCAACAAGAAGGAGTCATGACGAAGAGGAAGGAATGGTTTCACTGAGAAATATTACAACAGTGCTAGATGTCATTTCTGTAAAATGATCAAGTAAACATCAGCATTATGCTAAAATACCTCTGAGGCAACGTTATATGCGAGTGTCCAGAAGTACATTACATTTTAAACCCAATAATTGTGTGCATTTGCTGTTACATTTATTGAACATCAGCAGATGTTCAGCAGCACCTCCAGTCTGAAATATCAGTGCCAGCATTGGCTTTGACAAAGCGTTATCAGTCAAGCCCAGTGTATGTTACGTCTGCCTGCTCACTGCAATGCGGCCTGATAATTAGTCTTTTTAAGTGTAAATGGGATCTCTGGTGGTTTATCATGGGCTGTGAGGTTCATAGAGATGATTTGCTCTTCAGTCTCTGCTCATCTACGGTACTGTGCGTGTGTATGTGTACGTGTGTGTGTCTGTCAGTCTGTCTGTCTGCAGGTGTGCGTGTGTGCATGGAGGCTCGAAACATATTCGAGCCTGCTCTAACAGAAGGCATGATTACTGAATGATTTCTTTCTTTTTTTTGGAAGCCAAAAATATCTTCTAATTGTTTGTGTAAACAGCCTCAGACTGACTTGTGGGGGTCTCAAGCAGGGTTGTATAGATGGAAGCAGGAGGTAGGAGGGGGGATGGAGGAGGCAGCACTAGACCCACACTGTCATCCTCAGAAAATCCTCCTATTACATGATGTTTAGGCTGGGCACTATTGATATAGTCTAAGTCTTCAGAGTATATGCTTCAACTTCACAGGGAGCAAGTGAAATATTACACTTAGAAAAGCTCATCTCGACAGCCTCAGTGCCAGACCCCATGCTTGGAAAATGAATTATACATATTCTTGATTAACCAGCTGAGTCCCTGTGCACAATCCCTGAGCAAACACAAGCTTTTTGGAATAAATTAAAGCCCCAAAAATTCCGTTTCAGCATCAGCAGGAGCTTCTAAATAATTATGTAAATATGAAACAAATTTCCCAAGCAGATATACTCCTCTGCAATCCTCCTCCATCATTCTTATGCATGCCTCGTAAATTAACTAAACTATGCAGATCGTTATACTTACACAAAATAGGCTAATTAATACACTTGACAATAGAGTTCTCCAGAGGGGGCGAGCTGAACTAAATCTTCATCACACAGAATTGTAAACCATAGGCCAGACCGCAGCAGGCTGAGCTGCTCACTTTCAGAAGCTGCGTGAGGACAAAAGATGAAGGGTTTAATAAAGGATCACATGCCTAAATATTTTCCTATTTATTCATTACATTGTGTTTCTTGTAAAGTTAGAGGAAGTAAAGTAGAAGGAGCAACGAATTTGCATGGAGACCGGCTTTGCAGTCTCTCATTTGGTTGTTTTTGTGTTTGTCTGCATTTCTATCTGTAAGAGAGAAGACAACACAGAGCGTATTATCCAAACCAGTGGTCCTTCAAATTACAGTCCCTACCCTTCCAGATCCTTCCAAAAACCCGACAAGACATCACAAAAGGCGGCAGAGTGCTGAGCAGTGTCAGTGGTACTCTTTGGTCTTCACACTGCTGTTTCTGTGTCAGCGCATCATTTGAATATGGATTATGGAATGTACAGCTGGTGGGGAGGAGGGGGTTTGACTGCCTAATTACATAGCCTGTTATAATGACCATTCCTATCCCATCTCACTCTCTTCCCTCCTTGAGAAAATCTAATGAGGACAGAGCATGAATCTGATAAATCCACAAACTCTGTTGCCATCCTTGTTTTCTATAGGGAAGACATATAAGGATATTAATCATTGCATGATTAGATTCAGTGGAGTGTACTTCAGCCCTTTGCTGCTTTACTGGTAGCCTGTAATTTTTTTTTCAGTGAGAGAAGGTGAAAGGTGTTGAATGGCCAGACCATACATTAATTGTTATTATTAAGTCTGCTCCAAAGCCCAAGGTCTCAGAACTGTGAACTTGAAGCTCTGTGTACAGCCACAGAACCAGCTATCTCTACACCATATATATCATCAGATTGAATATGTCATATACATATTGGGGACACCTGGAATCTTAGTCCAACTTTGTTCCTACAACAGGTTTGGTGCTCCTTATCAATTTTACAAGTCTTTGGAGCTCTCCTGGAGAGATGAACAGCACCCCTCTATACCCTATATAACTCTATTTATATAGGGTATAGATATAGTTTTGATGATGGTCAGATGATGTTCAGACGGGTTGAGATCTAGTCACTGTGAAGGCCAAATCGTGTTATTCATATCATTCAAAAACAAAAGCCGCCTGGTCAGTGGCCCTACATTTCTTAGTTTGACGCTGTAGTTACTCCTATAGCGTCACAGTTTGACACACCACTCTAGTGCAGCCACAAAAGTCTGGGTCGATGGGTGGTAGAATAGTTCATACACCGACTTTAGCCCCAGAGACTACGCTTTGTGTTCAGTGGTCAAGACTGATTTGTTTTAAAAGCTGACGTAAATAAATGACAATGATACGTTATTTCTTGGATAGAACGTAGTTATTTTAGCCCTAAATGTGGTCTTTTCTTAAACCTAACAATCAGCTTTGGTGCCTAAATGTAACTGTGACATTTTTCACAACAAGAACAACAGAATGTATGCAATTAAATGTATTTAAAGTATGGACATGAGGGCTTGGACCCCACCCCACCCTCATTTTAAAAATATAATGCAGTAACATTTGCTAAGATTTAATCTTAATTTACCTACTTTTTGCCAAATACATTTATTAAGTCAGTATATAAGTCTGATATTTATGTACTCTCTCCATCCCTACTACACACCCATTTAACACCCCATTTTCTACAACTTATTGTTACATAGGGTCCACTACTTTCAGTACTGGCAGCGGACACTGGCATACATTTTGTTGTACAGACAATTAAAGACTCATGCGCATACATTTATGTAGTTGTTACTCACAGTCTCTCCCACATCCTAAATGCCTGAATTTTCTCTATTTGTCATGCCCTCTCTGTCTCTATTTGCCTATAATCCCATTAGGAAGAGAGAGGAGAATGTACAGAAATAGAATGGTATGTTTAAGCTGATTTCCTCAATAAATGCAGCTGTTTAGGCCTCAATAAAGCAGCTTTCACAGCTAGAAGAAGCAGCCCCTTCACTGTGATGGAGGAAGACTAACATGTTTAGATGGCCCATTTAGTATTGGGTACAAGCTCACAGGCCCTTGAATGGTAATAATGGAAATATAACTATATATAATGTTACGTATTTCAGGTATATTTTTTCTTTGCATTCAAGCAGGAACAATGGCTCATCGATGCTGTCTCCAGCCCAACAATTCGCAATGTCATGGTGGCTTTCCAAACCAGTGGAATAGGACAGAGCGTCCATGTTCCAGTGTTCCACCCAGTCTTTTCAACACAAACTGTAATTCACAGGAAAGTGACATCACAGCTGCCAGAATGCCACCACAACTATATGATCTTGCATCTTAGCTCTCAAGATCAACCACCTATTACATACTTCTGAGACAGAGAAGAAAACGATGTATGAAATGTATGCAGAGTGTGTACTCAGGGTCCAAGCAGGCTTGCGTAAACAGAGGGGTAGCAGCAGACTCCCACTGACACCACAGAGCTCTAAAATTAACCTGCTGGCCTCTTTACTTTTCACTTGATCGTACAACCGTTGGCTGCAGTAGGAGTCTGCTCTCCACACTGTCATTTCAAAGATTTATGGAGCCCAGAATGCAACAGCCCAGTATTTACGTTCACCTCTTGTGAAATGTTGTGATTTTTAACTCTAGAATCAAAACTTTCCTCATCAGAAAAATGACAGCATATGTTGTTAGCTCAAACACTAAAAGTCCAATGTTTACTAGGGCTGGGTATTGTTAAGAACCTCACGATTCGATCAGATTTAGATTCTTTAGGTCGCAATTCGATTCAATATCGATTCGATTCAATATTGACTTAAATGCTTAGACATCGATTCAGTAATAAGTAGTAATAAACAAATAATAATTAAAGTACCTGTTGATAATTTTTTGATTAAAAAAAGTCATCTTAAATTATAAATCTTTCCTCTAGGAAGTTCTAGTTCGAATTGAAATGTAAACAAAGGTACTCGATGCGTTTAGTCATAAAATAGTGCAACCATAGTTAAGCCGAGAAAGTGCCATTGTTTCTGGGACTGCATGGTACATTTTTGTCTGACATAAACATAGGCCTAACCGCGGTCCCTCCACCCTCCAGCTAGATGCGAGAGGGTAAACGTTGACACTGACCCCCCCTCTCTCCCCGGAGGAGAGTGCTACTCGTGGGCGTACGGTGCAACAGCCAGGGTGAGACCGGCTGCGCTGGGAGTTTACAGTTTCTGAAAGAGCGGTGCGTCAGACATCAGCTACCCGCCTCCGCCGCTCCGACAGTGTTTCCGTGACGCATCACCCTCCGACCCTCGAGCGAGGTCGCGGGCGAGACGCTTCCATCCATAATTGATATTGAATTGGGAAAAAATATATTGCAATGCACTGATGAATCGATATTTTTTACCGACCCCTAATGTTTACTTTGTCTTGACAACCCAGTGCAGAGGTAGGACGTTGTTTAACACTACTCAGTTTTGCACCCCTATATTCCACCAGGACCGTTACGGCCCGATACGATTGCCATGGCCGTTATAGTCAATGCTCATGTTTCCACCAGCTGTGCCACCGCACATCTCAGCAGTGTCCGAGAAGTGCCTCGCTGCTCTGCTCTGTGGAGAATATGCAGCAAGTCTATTTTTTATGGAGACGGACCGCAGTCGCGTCAAGCTGAACAGAGCAGATTGTGCTAGGCAGAAAGTCACACACAGGAACAACATAGTACATCCGGCCAGTTTTCAAAATAAAACACCCTGTACCATTTTGGGATCATGTTTCACTTCACTATGTCGAGAGCTGAAGTACATTTATATTTAAGAACGTAACCTACTCACCCATGATAGAAGCACAAAAAAATGACAAAATAAGCAAACTCTCAGGAGGTCTACTGTATCAGCCGGCAGCTCACTCCGCTTCTGCAATGCTCTCAGTCGGATCTGTAGTAGCGTGGAGGATGGAGCAAAATAGCATTGCACATGTGATGTCATAGACACAGGCCCAATGAAAGCCAGGGATTAGGGTGCTGCACTATTGGCACATGTCCCGTTGCACAAATATCCATGATTTTGCCTATTTTTTGCCTCAGCCTCATCATGAGCGCCTTTTGTACCTTTTGGTGTGGTGTTTATCGTTACAGCGATTTCTATATCCGCAGTCATACAGTTTCTCTTGTTGAATGGTGAATAGGGACTTCTGCCATCTGATTGAGATGTGCATCCCGTCACCTAAGCTTTTATCCAAGTAGTGTGGATTGTCCCTTGAGAGCATGCATCTGCATTCAAGGAATAAAGATATTCAGATATTTGTTTTGTACAAGTAGATGCGCTGAGCTGATTGTGATACCAAGCAGAGGTCATTACATTGTCTTTTTTTAAAGATAGTTTTCTCCGTCTTATGAATTGCCTCTCTGAATCCTTAAAATCGCTAAATAACTTAAATTCAAATTTGTCAAGCCCCATTAAATATTAACATGTCTTAATTTGAATTTGTAAAGTCTTCAGTTTGATCTAAATATTTTATGATATTTGTTTTTCTCCTTGTTAGAATTGATTTCTTCAGCAGCAGAATCACAAGTTTTGATGGTCTCTGAAACAATACGCTCAACCCAATGTAGTACCTGTTCTGTAAAGGCCTGATTTATATGGGCCCAACTCCCTTCAATCTAACATACTGCCATGCAGAGACGAAATCTAATCTAGTTTCATAGCTTTAAAAAAGCCCTAAAAATCATTATGTTAAATATGAAGTTAAAAAAAAAACAATGAATTGAACTTATAACACCAGACAAGCACACCCTACTGCATACAGTGGAGAGCAACATCATTGTCTACATCAGGCAAATGATGCTGTATCACCAGCACAGACAAAGAATGTTAGGGATCACTGCACTTGAATCAAATCCTATAAAACTATCCTCCAGACTTCATGAACCCACCCTGTATGTGACATAGTGCGCCTTATTGTGACTCCTGCGGTGCTGTTTTCAGACTAGTTGTCACTGATTATATTAGAAATGAGTCTCTCAATGCAGGGAATGGTTGGTGACCCTAAAAAAGATAAAACAGGAAGGAAAACAGACTTAGACTTGACAACTTAATTAATTCTTTTTGGAATGGAGTAAGATCGCTATCAAAAAGACGTGTGCATGATTCTCACATTCATATTCGTTATGTTAAACATTAAGCAAATAAAATTGTTGTACACAAAATTCTACTGTCATATACGCGAGTCTGAGAATTTGTTTGGGTTAGGATTGTTTTTATGTGAGTATGAATCTAAAAGCTGTGAGTGCAAAGTCTTGTGAGTACGACTCTAATTTCTACGATTACGAAGTCCTCACTGTGAACACGAATTCAAGTTTTTGGGTACGAGTAGAAAAATGTTGAAATGACGTCATGTAGGTCAGAGGCAGGTCACAGGGGTAAATAATCGAACCACGATTACTATATATATATATATATATATATATATATATATATATATATATACATATACATATGTATATATATATATATATATATATATATATATATATATATATATATATATATATATACATACATATATATATATATATATACATACATACAGCCGTGGACTGCGATGACTCTGAGCAGCATGTGAATTACAATATAATCTATTTCTCGCCTTTCCCACGATGATCTGAATAAGTTGCTAAATTTGTCGCTAGTCGCTTTTTCGAAATAATGTCGCTTAGAGGGTCTGAAAAGTCGCTAAGTCTAGCGAGACAGTCGCCATGTTGGCAACACTGAAGAAGAGAGGCCGCTGACGTCACTCTCCTGCGCCGCTTGGGATTGCGAATTCAAATGGAATTTTGGACCTTTTTTTGCGGGGGGAGGGCTTCAAAACGAAAAAGCAGTTTTCTTTGTGTAACAAAATTAGCAGTTTTGAAGAAGAAAATGAAAATGCAATCTGGATGATTTATTACTAATTTTATTTATGAGTCAAAAATGCAGCTCTGACTTTGAAATGAGAAAGCATTTCTGCTAATGCATTTTAATTTTCAAATTTGACATTTCAAATTGAATTTTGGTACCTATTTGCTGGGTCATCTTTTGAAAATTATATCTTAAATGTCCTTTTCCTTATCATTTGAATTAAGTTACATAATAAGCAGTCTTGAAGAAGAAAATGAAAATGCAATTTGGATGATTTATTACTAATTTTATTTATGAGTCAAAAAATGCAGCTCTGACTTTGAAATGAAAAAGCATTTCTGCTAATGCATTTTAATTTTCAAATTTGACATTTCAAATTGAATTTTGGTACCTATTTGCTGGGCCATCTTTTGAATATTAAATCTTAAATGTCCTTTTCTTTATCATTTGAATTAAGTTACAAAATGAGCAGTCTTGAAGAAGAAAATGAAAATGCAATTTGGATGATTTATTACTAATTTTATTTATGAGTCAAAAAATGCAGCTCTGACTTTGAAATGAAAAAGCATTTCTGCTAATGCATTTTAATTTTCAAATTTGACATTTCAAATTGAATTTTGGTACCTATTTGCTGGGCCATCTTTTGAATATTAAATCTTAAATGTCCTTTTCTTTATCATTTGAATTAAGTTACAAAATGAGCAGTCTTGAAGAAGAAAATGAAAATGCAATTTGGAGGATTTATTACTAATTTTATTTATGAGTCAAAAAATGCAGCTCTGACTTTGAAATGAAAAAGCATTTCTGCTAATGCATTTTAATTTTCAAATTTGAAATTTCAAATTGAATTTTGGTACCTATTTGCTGGGCCATCTTTTGAATATTAAATCTTAAATGTCTTTTTCTTTATCATTTGAATTAAGTTACAAAATGAGCAGTCTTGAAGAAGAAAATGAAAATGCAATTTGGAGGATTTATTACTAATTTTATTTATGAGTCAAAAAATGCAGCTACATTCCTAAAATGAAAAAGCATTTCTGTAAATGCATTTTAATTTGAATTATGGTACAAATGTGTTTCCATACAAGAGCAAATTGACCTTTTTAGGTTGGATTAAACTGTCACCGTACCAAGGACTGACTTACATGAAATTTGGTATAGACATTCAGATTATCTTGATCCTGATGTTTCATCTAGCACCATCATCCAATCCAACTTTCAATTTTGAACAACCAATGAAATCCCCATCAACCTCAGCTATGATTTTGTTTTGGTTCTGCAAATGTTAGCATGCTTACAAGCTATACTAGTACACAGTGACTCTGTTAGACATTATGCAGGCCTATGCCTGTGTCTGCATAGCCACACAGAGCTGCTAGCATGTTTTTAGACTCATGGTCTAAGCCTAAAGACATATTTTTGAAAACATATTCTAAAGATAAATCACAGGTATGCAAAATGTTTGCATGTAAACACCTATCTTTATTTAGAAGCACAGAGAGTATGGATTGAAGACATCTTCATGTTATTAAATAAAAAAAGACTTTCTGGTAGCAGAAGGTCGACTGGTTGTGGGGGGGGGGGGGGGGGGGGGGGGGGGTGTTAAAGAAAGGGTTGAGGTGGGGTTATCTTATAGACTCTGTCTATGTTTCCCAGGATGGTGACCCCCACACTGTATTCATTACTCTGTTACTTGAATAACAGACAAACGTAAGACATGCTGAGGTGACTGGACTAGCAAGTAAGGCTAGCCAGATTCTATGTTCGTAGTGGAAAACCAATTTATCAGTCAAAGTGCTGACGATGACATATTTTTTTAAGCCAACACTGGCAGTTAGCATATCCTTGGTCCCTTAAACAAAAAGACTTTGGAATTAAAAAAAAAACAAAAACATTTGGTCTAATGGAGGGTGATGGTGGGGTCTGTGGTGGGGCCCGTGAGGAGGCCAGCTGATTTGGAGGGTGAGTCACATTAACAGTGAAACCTCTCAACTACTGTATATGCCAAGCAGCAGCCTCTCATTGCTGCTAACTTTACTCATCTGGTATCTGCTCTGCATTTCTCTTTATCCTCTTTCTAAATCTCTCTCCCATACCAACTCTTCATTTGACAAAATGCACTTATCCAGCCTTTTCTTCTTTGCTCTCCTTTCCAGCTACATTCTATTGCTGTTATTCTCCCAACTGTGTCCTCCACCCTCCTCTCAGTGTTTCCATCACCTTACATAAACCCCAGTGAGGGGGAAGTCAGCCAGGCCCCAGACAAGAAAAACATACCCCCAAACAAGGATTTATGGAATGGGAATCTGGCGTAACCCGACAAGTGGGTGTGTTTGCTAGTTCCTGGATGAAGGCGTTTCCAGCCAGGGTATTCTTTGACCTTCAGAGTACACTCTTTACTCTTCACCACAGCTCCACAGAGCAGAACACATGCTGAGCTGAGGAATGGCGATGGTTAGCTCTAACTGCAACTTGAGTGAGATTGTAACTTGCCGTGCTGTGGGTCATTGTATCACTCCAGATCAGTGTTGAATGAGAGAAAGGTAATTGTCATTGCCTTTCAAACCACCAACCTCAATGCATGCAAGAATGGATGTATGATAATTTTCACCTGCACAAAAAGAGCCAGGTCTCTGACCTGGAGTCTGTTTTTAGTCTGTTGCATCTTAGTGCATGATTGTGAGTGTGCATGAATTTCTTTTTCTGTGTGCAGAATTTGTTGGGAGATGTGTTTCAAGCTAATACGTCCTGATTCTGGTGAAAGTGAACAGAGAGACTATGCTGCAGTAATAGGAAACACATGAGTGTGCAGCACAGTGTAGGCTGTCTGTGGTACATAAGTGTGTGTGCGTGTGCGTGTGCGTGTGCGTGCGTGTGTGTGATATATATGAAAGTTATACAGCAATGAAAAAGGCAGCAAACAAATCACCAAGAGGAGCAAATGGCTTGGTTACAGCACTCTACTGGTTGTGCTGATACTAAGTGAACCCTGGTCCAGTAACAAATTTAAACCCTGTGCTGATTGTGCAACTGGACACAGCCGAAACAGTGCTGATGTGTCATGTCAACACTGGAGGGACAGAACCAATGGACCTTTCCACATGGAATCATTGTTCACTGATCTACCAAAATCCAGCAGTGATTCCACTTTTCACCCAGTCAACAGACGACCACAGGATCAAATAAGTGATTTGTCCAAGGGCTGCTGCAATCAGAAAACATTGGATACAGCTGAGGCCATGCAGGTGCAGCATGTTTCCACAGGAGAGAGGGAACCCACAGACCTGCTCCATTTGAAACTGCTGCCTGACCCACAACAACACACCTGGCATTTTACTCTTCATGCTGTTGACTTTAGTTTGCCAACAGTGTCAGAACCTTCTTGCTCATACCAACACACGACAACAGGAAGAAAATATGCAGTGAAACAGGCACTCAGTTTACACAGCATCTCCACATTATCTCCGGAGCGGTGGTTCGCCAATTCTCCGCCAATGGTGATTCACACAGAGCGAAGCATCTCCGCCGTTCCTCCGTTTAATTAACACAGAAAGCCGGCGCTGCGGCTCCTAAAGAGGCGTGACGGTACATGTCATGTTGATGACGTCGGTGTTTCCCAGGTGTCCCCCCTGTTAATCCAAACCCGCGGACATTATATAATCATATGGATGCTGTTATAATGTGTAGTGATTGAGATCCTGACCTACCAAACATCCTGGAAAGTGACGAAGTTACGTTTTTCACACTAAATTACATAATTACATAATCACCAACAGTAAACAGGACCCTGTCTGACTCCTTCACTCGTGGGGACGGATGCTGATTTCTGGGGGAAAGTTTCCTGAAGTCTCGGTCAGGAGGGCTGACAGTCGCGGTGATTTATTTTCATCACAAACACTCGGTGAGTTAAAGTTTTTGCCGGTGATAGACGCTGTTTTTCGGGCAGAAATGTGAGGAAGAGTCGGTAGGAGAAGCTGGAGGACAGACGCTTCTGCACGTACCGCTGCAGGGTTTTTTGTCCTCATATAAGTTGCCAAAGACAGTTACAGTTTCTGTGTTACTGTTGTTTGGTCCTGTAGCATTGCTTAGTGGGACATTTCTCTGTATTTAGTTAATAATAATAATAATAATAATAACTTTATTTATATAGCACTTTTCAAAAACAAGTTACAAAGTGCTTTACAATAAAACAGATAACATAATGAGTTAAAAATCCAAACAAAGACAAAACATAAAATAATTTAAATAGTTACAACAATACCATCAATTAAGAAAAAGCCATAAGATAAAAGTGAGTTTTAAGAAGGGATTTAAAAGAGGATACTGAGTTAGCCTGCCTGAGATCTCTAGGCAGGGAGTTCCATAGCTGAGGGGCACGAACAGCAAAGGCCCAGTCACCTTTAGTGACAAGTCGAGATTTTGGAACCGTAAGAAGGGCCCTGCTGGAGGATCTCAGGCAGCGATCAGGCTCATAAGGAGTCAGCAGATCACAAATATAGGCAGGAGCCTGACCATTCAGGGCTTTAAAAACAAACAGTAAAATCTTAAAATCAATTTGAAAACTCACAGGTAACCAGTGAAGAGCAGCAAGGATTGGTGTAATGTGGTCACATCTCTTAGTACGTGTTAAAAACCTAGCAGCAGCATTTCGTATCAGCTGCAGTCTTTGGATGTTTCGCCTGCTGATACCAGAGTAAAGTGCGTTACAGTTGAGGCTGGGTACTGATTTAGGCTGCAGATGCGTTAACAACTTTCCTACTATACAAATGCTGTATGTGTTTGTGTGTCACTGCATGTGGAAACACTGAGCTTACTGGCTCTTCCTCCCTGCTTCTGTTTATTATCGATACAATGTAGAAACAGTGGCATGTTTGTTTGCTGTAAATGTGGCAGCCCAACACAAAAAAATCTCTGGAAATTTCAAGTCCAAGTCAAGTTCCAGTGGAAAATAAAATCCAATTTCACTCACATCTACTCATAAATCTCAGCATTTTCTTTTAGCAGAGTGGGTTATAAGAAGCTGTTCATGCCCTACAGCTGGTATGATCTAATAAAAAATGCATCTCTCTGCCTGTCTCAGGACATTCATAGTCAAGAATAATGTCAATCATTTTTGGTATAAAGATCAACGACAGTCTGATGCTTAAGGCTTTTCTGGTTTTAGTCAGACGCATGGTAGATTGGCAAGACCAAGCATCTACAGCAGATTTGTGAGGCTGTGTTTAGCACACAGTGAAAGTTGGATCTATGCTAACATCAGCTTGCAAACATGCTCACAATGCTAACATGCTGATATTCATACGTTACATAGATTGCTAGGTTCACCACCTGTAGCTAGGTATTAAGTCACATTGCTAACATTTGCTAACTAGCACCAAAGACACAGACAGGTGGTGAGATATTCTAGTCTGGATCAACGTGGTGAAATGATTTACTGACACCACCTCCGATACAAATCTTGGTAAAGATTAGGGAGGTAGAGAGTATCACTGTTATCTGCATAAACAATTATATGTATTTGTGGAACATCCAAAGTAAGGCCATTGCTATACAGGAAGTGGTTTAAAAGAAGTAGCTGCAGAATTAAACCGTTGGGATTTTTCAAAACTGGAGCCCAAAACATTTTTTGGTGGAAAAAATCAAGATAATGTTTGAATCAGAATTTTGTGCATAAAATGTGTGTTTTTGGGATACTGTGAGACAATTTTAAAGGAATGTATTTTAGATAACTGCTATTAATGGTTTTATCCAAAACAATTGGCACCTCTTACAGATTTCAAAAATGGATATCAGTAACTTGCCACCGTTGTTCACTTCAGTTCTGTTTCCCCCTTTCTGAGCAGCATCTTTTTCTGTTGTGGTGGATCTGTGTGTTCTGTCAAAGACCATTTAAGGATTTCATTTTGGGGGAAGGGTAAGACTGTCTCTGTAAAAGGACAGCAGGCAGCTGGCCACGCCTGCTACATCCTCCCCACAAAACCCACCCACCAGCTCCATCTGCTTCCCAAGTGGAACCCCCTGACTCACACACACACACATGCACTCACAAGATGCACCTACTTGGTTCTCTTTGATCCCAAGAGAGCAGATACCTACATGTGTACATCAAATCCATCTAAAATAATGTCTGTCTTGTGGGCTTGCAGAGTGTACAACAACTGAGTGAGAAGTGATGACACTTTCACGTTCATTCTTACCTACACACCATGTCTCAGAGGTACAGTACTTCAGTGACCTAAACAGCTGAGCTTTTGCTTTTAACTGTTTCATAGGACAAGCTGTTACGCTGTAGTTAATCCTGTCCATCTGCATTTAGAAAGGAAGAACAGGCAAAAAAAACCCTACTATAAGCAACAAGATGTTCTGTAAAAGTATTCCCATATGTCAGTAGTACTTCACAAAGGGACAATTATTCTTCGATACATTTGAAAATAGCCATGTCCTATGTCTGTGCCTTGGCTAAAAAGTTGCCCTTGAACACACTGCAAAGACCACAGCTGATGGCCAAATAGCTTGTACATTCTGCTCCTGCATAAAAGGAAACGCACCTCTAGTGAAGGAAATGTCTGATAAAAAGTTGCAAATGGCACTGGCAATGAGGCCTTCACTTAACAGAACAGCCAATTAAAGCCTATTCTACATGTTCAATTGGCCAAGAACTGGCTGACATAAGCCAGCTAGCACCAATGTTGCAGGACTTATGACAACAACTAGGGCTACAGACATACACAGACAGCCCTTAAGCTTTACTGTGTCAATGTTTTTTATTACAAATTTTATTTGGTGTGCCCTGTTAACTCACCTGGAAGAGCAGCACCCCATGTACTCAGGCTGAGTTCTTGACAATGTCGTGGTAATGTCTGTTTGACCTGACCTCAATGTTCCTCTTTTATTGGTCCTGTTTTGAAGAGACACTACACACACCATGTATGTGAAAATGTCATTTTAACATATTTTATTCTGATCCCAGTACAAGTTTCATATTCCTCAAGAAATTTGTGTTTTACTCAAACAGACTCAGTAGGGCGCTACTGCTGACGGCGAGCCAAGTTGCAGGTAAACCGCCTGCCTCCAGATGAGTGCAGTTGCAAAAAGTCATTGTCAAATGATTTTATCTTGGACTGACCATTTATATGCATATACTTTTAGTCCAAAAACACATGTAAATGAATGTACACTGTTACGACCAGGGCCTAGGGGAAACCCTGGCGCAACATGAAAATGAGACTCCCCTCTTCCTGTTCCCCAAACACCACCAGCAGCGAGCGTTTTAACATAGTTTTATTAACAAACATCGTTTGTCCACAATCACAAATGCTTGCAGTCTGGGACAGCAGAGGAGAGCCCACAGGAACCAGGTGGAGCTGGCCTTTAAACTCTTGTCTTTAGGCAGGAACCAATCAGCTCCCAGCAGTAGGCGATTTGAGGGGGGAAGAGGGGGGATGCCATCCCCCTTGTTAGCAAAATTACCAAAAAGCATCCCCCTTGTTAACCTGACATCAGTCTCCATCCGCTAGTAGCAGATAGTGTGCTGAAATCACAAGTGGCCGTGATCAGCTCCGACGTACAGTGGAGTCAAACCGGGCACGGCTGCTTTGCGATTCGGCTGCCTGGTTTATTTTTGACGAAAGTCGCAACAAGCTGCACAGAGCAGATCAGATCAACAAAGTCTGGCAGGCAAAAGACTCCGCTTCTGAAACGTTCCCGTTATGATGCCATGCGGAGGGCGGAATAAAACCTGTAGCAGACGCACATGTTTATTTTCACTAATGTATAATTTTTTCAGACAGTTTAATATTATTAGTAAGTTTGTTATTTATGTTCTAAAACTAAATGTTACTTTTTGTGAGTGTTTTTAGTGTGTCTGTTAAGAACATGGTGGCTTATGTTATGTTGGTAATTGTCATTTTTGTGCTGGTTTATAGTTTAACCATTAGTGAGGTAGCTGTTACATTTCCGAGCTGTTTTACCCCCCCTGTCGAAACGCACCCTGCAGAGTGACTTTCTCCATTCTGTATTTGTAGTTTTTAAATATAAGGTCTTCATATCGCACAATATATTCGCTGATACCGATATATCTGTGATAATATTGGATAAATAGATATAATAAATAGATAAAATCGGCCAACAAATAAGTCGGTCAGGCCCTACTATTTTGCACAATGTTCATTGAGTGTCCTTCAAATCAAGTGTGAGAAACATAAGAAAACCCTGCCTGAATAAACTCACAACCGTGGAGTACAACAGCCACCACAAAAAAAGGTGTCACTGTGTAGTCACCACTACACACAAATGTTGCCAGCTTACACCCAAGCTGCAACCACAAGTGAGCCAACAAACGTGAACTGCCACTACCACAACCAACATGGACACCTTGTGATTTCCAACCACACTTTACTGTAAAGGAGTGTAACAAGCGAGACTAAGTGACCGGGCAAACTGGGAAGCCATACCCACCACCCAAGATCCACTGATCTGGCGAGTGACGCCATCCCAATCACACTAATTAATACACTAAAAACAGTAACACCTATGTGATCAAACCAAAAGTGGACTGCAACAACCACACACAAAAGGCATCACACTGTAGTCCCCACTACACAAATATTGCAAGCTTACTCTTAAGCTGCAACCACAAGTAACCCAACAAAAGTGGAGTTCAGTTACCACAAACATAAGGTCACAAAAAGTTACTGCACACAAGTATTAATTAGGGCCACACATCACAACGTGACCAACACAAAAGCAGCCACAAAACCACGTTGCTGTGCAAAGTATAAAATGATGGGAAACTGTAGAGACACCTCAACTTTACCTGCCTATAAAAGGTGGCTAACTCACTTAGCTAGTCTTCAGTGGCTTGCCGAGCTCGAGGCGTCTTTAAACGCTGAACTCAGTGCATCACCGAAGACCAGGAACCTAGTCAACTGCGAAAACAATGAAGCGTACCCCCACTCAGGATTACCACCTATAAGAAAGGCAAAATAATAAAGTGGCAAATTCTGGAAAATGCCGGGCAGCTTTCTTAGTCAAGGTGCTCAGCCAGAAACACAACATGCAGCAACAACAAATTAACAAAAGAGATGACCACTACACTTAAAGGGATAGTTCGGTTTTTTTGAAGTGGGGTCATATAAAGTACATATCTATAGTCGATCTGTTTCCTACCGTAATCAGCGATCAGCGCAGCCTCAGTTTGGAGAAGTAGAGAGCCGCTCCAGCCCAGATGCTCAGCTTTGTACTGCAGTGAACGGGGTCCAGAGAAAAAGAGAAATTAACCACCTAAAACAAGGCTCACCAAATTTTTTTTACATCAGTTCAAGTGTATGTTGTATAGGTAAAATTCACACTGCTTTACATTGCCGTCAGACCACGCTTTCTTTTGGCACTACATTTTCTCAACTGCAGAACCCCCGTATCCCTACACATGAGCGCTAATGTGGAAGAATACGGAGAGTTAAATTTCGTTTTTATCGAAAGTAAACCTCTCGTCCAGCAGCTGGGCCTCGCACTGTATTCCGCCGCTCGCAGATCAGCTGTTGCCCAGTTACGCTAGTGCATAGGGATACGGAGGTTCTGCGGTTGAGAAAATGTAGTGCCAAAAGAAAGGTATTTAGGTATTTTACCTATACAATGTACACTTGAACTGATGTAAAAAATTTTAGGTGAGCCTTGTTTTAGGTGGTTAATTTAGCTTTTTTGCTGGACCCCGTTCACTGCAGTACAAAGCTGAGCATCTGGGCTGGAGCAGCTATCTGCTGCTCCAAACTGAGGCTGCGCTGATCAGTGATTACGGTAGGAAACAGATCGACTATAGATATGTACTTTATATGACTATCCCTTTAACTAAAGGCCACTTACACAAACAAACTAAACCAAACCACATCTACCTCACCTCATGGACATTCAGGTCCCGGACAAGCCCCCAGTTGTTACGACCAGGGCCTAGGGAAACCCTGCTGCAACATGAATGTGACACTCCCCTCTTCCCATCCTCCAAGCACCACCAGCAGCAAAGTGTTTTAACATAGTTTTATTAAAAACAGAGCTCATACACAATCACATGCTAGCAGTCTTGGACAGCAGAGGAGAGCCTGCAGGGACTGGGCGGAGCCGGCCTCTTGTCTTAAGGCAGGAACCAATCAGCTCCCAGGGACAACCTACAATCACAGACACACCTGCAACCAATCACACACACACACTCAAACACTCACTCAGGTAAAGAGGGATATTAAAAATAGACAAACATTTATGACCTCTAGGTTCGTAACAACACATAATGTATGTATGTTTGGAGTCAGAAAGCTACAGGAGCAGCAGATAAACGAGGCGCTCATCCAGCATGAGAGATTCCTGGCATATGCAGCCTACTTCCACTGGGAACTGACTACCAAAGGCTGGCCGAACGATGGAGAGAGACAGGGAGAAGTAGAGGGAGAGGGGGGATATGAGGCGGTAAAGAGAAAAGTCAGGGTAGAAAGGGACCTAAGAGAGGCAATGAATTATTTATTAGTCCACAGCATCCTCCCCTTCTTCATCCTTTACTCCTCCTCCTCTTTCTCTTCTTACTCCTCCTCTTGTTCCTCTGCTTCAGCTTCCTCTTCATCCTCCCCTCCTCTTTCTCTTGTACTCTCCCACCTCTCCACCCCCTACTCCCTCTTGTTCAGCATCCTCTAGTCCTTCCCTTTCATGTTGTTCTCCCTGTTTCTCCTCCTCTTCATCCTCTACTCCCTCTTGGTCAACTTCCACTTCCTCCTCCTCTTCATGCCCTTCAATCCTCAATTCTGTCTTCATCTCCCAGTGTTCTTCCCGTTCCCCTGGCTGGCCCTTAAGATATTTTCCAAGTTGTTGTCGTAATGGTACTGTCTGTGGTACTATCAAGATATCATACTGTAAAGTGTTAGCTTGAACTCAAATGATTGTTGATAGCCGTAAGGTTAGACAGCCAGGCTAAGCTAGGCTGATCATGTCCTGACTCTAAACTTTTGAGTTAAATATCAATATTTTCATCCAACATCTGGAAAAAACAAAAGCAATTAGCAAATTCAAAATGTTTAATTCTTTCCTTAACTGGACTGATGAGAGAGACCACTGGCCAAGACCAAGACGAGTCTGAGAAGTCAACTGTGATGACACCATTCTTGAGTCATAGATGATGGTATGTGCAGTGAGGTGTGCAAAATTAATGTACATGTATGTTATAAGTTAAAGGGGTGTATTGCACAGTTATGAAAGTTACGGACAGTTTAATAATAAAGTCCAGTCAGCAAGTGGCCTCATCAGCCATTCAGGGGTGAGTTAAAACAGTTTGATGGCCACCGGCAGGGATGATGTCCTCTGCTGCTTGCTGCCATGTTTTGGTTGAAAGTCTTTGACTGAAGACATTTCTCACCTCCATCAGCAAGCTGTGAAGGGGTTGTGGGAGACATGCTAACCAACTTGGACAGTATCGTCTCTTCTGTCACAGCCCCCAGAGAGTCCAGCTCAATGTCTCATCGTGGCAGCAGATGGTAACTCCTTCAATTTTCTTCTAAATGCTGGTTTCCCAGCTACAAAGTCTTTGGCCTGTTGCTGAAAGACATTCGTCAGCATTTGAGAAGAAAACATGGGTTTTAGATTAAGAGTAGCAGACTTTGAGACACACACTGCCCACAACCTCTTTCGACCATCCAACCTGACTAGCTGGACCACCCCTGGGAGTAGTAGAGCTCCAGAGTCATGCTAATCCATCTTGGATTTAAGGCTGCTCCTGGCTAGCATCCTGTCCCAGAGAGGTGAATCGGATAAGGTGGAAGCAATGGGAAAGCAGATACTGTTGTGCTTACGGACCTGTGTCCACCACAGCAGCCCAGATCAAGCTGTTTGAGGGCGACCAGTCGCAAGACTACAGAGGAGTTCCCAGATGTTGAACTTTTAATATAAATGTGCTGACCATTAGGGCCCTATAAAATTTGTTTTATTTTTTTCCCAAATTCTGTTTTATTTTTTCCCAAATTCCGTTTTTTCAGTTTAAATTTTTTGGAATTCCATTTTTTTTACCTTTCACTCTTATTATACTACCAAAAACTGTGTGTTTTTAATATAAATGACTAAAATGTGCACAAATTAAATAGAAATTACCTTAAATGTATTGTGGTGATAAAACACATTTCCTCAATACTGTACCGTACAGTACATTAAAGTGCATCAAAAAAATTTGACTTCATCATGTCTTCATACAGTAGTATATTTTCATTTGGGTTTCATTGAATAAAAACATGGTCAGCTCTCAGGCAGATCCAGTAATTGTATGCATACCAATATAGATCTGAAAATTTAAGTTGTAAATATTCTAGAAATTAGCAAAGATGACAACAAAATGAGAAATTATACTTGTGACGTTATGTCAAGTTAGCATACTAAACAGCTAGCAGTGAAAACACCAACCCTCCCCCTGTCCTCTGAGCTCCCAGCCCAGGCAGAGTCAGCTAAGAGGGCTAGCTAGCTAACAGCAGCTACTGTTAGTAGCAGTTAACAGTCACTTTTGTGATATGCCGATAAAATGAATCGGACAGGTGGCTAACTCTCACGCATTATAGAGATGCACCGATCAGGATTTTTGGGGCCGATCACCGATCACTGATCATCGAGAGCAGTATCTGCCGATCCCGATATTGCCTATCACCGATCACAGCGTCAAATCCATAAATTCTTCTATATTGTTGTCTTGTGTAACTTTCATATATTTAATTAATGATTCTTCTTACACAACATTGACATTGTATTATTAAGTATAAAAATTAGGAGATGAGAAAGTATCATGAATTGACCACCGTTTTATTGCAGGCTGAGGCAATGTGCAATATTTCACACTCTAAAGACTCTTAGAGACAACTTG
The DNA here is from genome assembly GCF_900880675.1 of Sparus aurata. Lineage (NCBI taxonomy): Eukaryota > Metazoa > Chordata > Actinopteri > Spariformes > Sparidae > Sparus > Sparus aurata. The sequence continues at coordinate 2,198,466 of NC_044203.1, read as the reverse complement.
GACTAGGGCTGCACAAAAAATCGTTAAAAAATGGCGATCTCGATTCACACATACACGTGATCTCATTTCTACACACAGCGATTCTGAAGCATTTTATATCTCGAGCTGAATCACAAACAAATGCTCCTACTTTCCTCCCGGATTTTTTGAAGCGCCCCCAAACGCAGCACGGCCGCTGCCTCCTCCCTAAACCTGTGGTAAAGCGTCTTTACAACACGTGATTCAGTGGCGGAAGCCCACCTGCAGTTGAGTGTTTGGAAGGAGTGTGAGAAGCCGTTTTTAGACAAGGCAGCAAGCCGCCAATCTGCCCGTCCTATTGACGGCTAGGTCCGCGGTTTTAGACAGAGGGCGGCAAATTGGGGGTCTGTTTTGGTCCGCCGATTTGCTGCCTCGGACGGTACACTTATTTCCGCCTCGACTGCTAGCTTGTTGTTGTAGCGACAAGCTAGAAACGGTCGCTACTTTCAAATTAAAAGCCCCCCGCTAAGAACCCAGTTCTAAACTCCAATGGGGTGCAATGTAAAGCTCTTATTTTGAAGACAAATATGTTGTCAACTGTTTGCAGCCCAACTTCGGGCTTCACGTCACGTCACCCCTGAGGCGGCTTTTGGAAAAGGAAGAATATTATGCCTCCGTTTTAGAAAGCCGATCACAGCAGCTATCACATATCACCTAGCCAAAGCTACGGCCCAATAAACACTGTACAACATGAGGTATTAGAGGATGCCCTCTCATCTTGGAGACTAATTTTTTTTTTACTTTTGTAAAAATCATTTATCATCCAATGATAGAACTAACAAAACAAAAAAAAACATTGCTTTGGCAGAGGCATAGTGGTATGCCTCTGCCATACTACAATGTTTAGGTTTTTTTTGTTTTGTTCAAGTTCATCACTGCAATAAACATTTTGTGAAAAAAATCGTGCCAGAGAATCGTGATCTCAATTCTAAGCAAAAAAATCCTGATTCACATTTTTTCCAGATTCGTGCAGCCCTAACTTGGACTCAGTTTACATAGAGTAACTGTAGATTACTAGTGGGAATGCATGCAGTCAGGGTGGGAATTTCATCATTTTAGGGGCAAGTCCATTTGGCCTTCACTTTTGTTTTCAGGGGCACCAAGGCCACATGACAGGGCACAAAGGCCACTGAGTAAAATGTGTTGATTTACCTTTCAGACTGATACCATAACATCCTAATTTATAATAAGACATGGATTGTGTATTAAAACATTTTTTAATACCAAAATCAAGTTAAAGTTACATTAGAAAGTAGTTTTTGTTAAGTAGGGTTAGGGTGAGGTGAGTTTTGTGACACCACACTGAATATTAGTGTTATTGAATATTTCTCCCAATAGAAATTCCCCAAAATTATGGCAAAGCACATTTTTTCCAAACAAAAAAAATGTAGAATAACCAGCAGGAGACCACTGATGTGTGGAGTGATTTTGGCGACACTACACTCTTAATAATAGTGAAGTTATTGAATTTTTTGTAGTTTCTCTTTTCAGTGTTGCACTTTGTAGACGGTCCCTGCACCCTCGTCTCACAGCTGGCTGACCATACAGACCAGAGTTAATGTCCAGACGCTCGTTTTGCTACCGTTGTAGCTCCTTACTATGGTAGAAAAGAGCCGTCGTTTGTGTTTTAACAAGGTTTCACTTATGAGTTATTGATCCGGGAAGTTTGAATCTGTGAATACATTTCCAACTTTACCGTACTAAATCCTACCACATAAGTCAGTTACGTATCATGTCAAAACCGGCTGCGCTCGCTCGCTGTGCTGTAAGTTTCGTTCTTCAGTTTTGAGAAGCTGCTGCTGTGTGAGAGGCTTTCACGTGAGATCATCGTAATGATGAGACTTCATCTGCACATACCGCGGATTCACTGAAGTTACTGTGAGTGACTACTGTGCACTCAGGTGGCTGTAATTAAAGGCAAGCCCGCTACGCTAACCGGGCCAGGGGCACAGAGGCCGCTGTAGCCAATGATTAGTTTTTTTTTTTTTCACGCTGCATCAAGGCCGCCGTGAAATTCCCACCCTGCATGCAGTCAGTGCACTATCTCTATATTGAAATGTCATCTAATCGGCCTGATTTGATCTATTTTGAGAACTCCGATCAAAACATATTATCCGCCGATTGCGATCGGTTGCCGATCGATCGGTGCATCTCTAACGCATTACACCTTTAATTATGATTTATCAGGTCTGCTTCTTTGCAAAACAACAGTTCACCTGACACATAAAAGTCGTTCGGGAACTGCTCGGCTCTGTAGTGAGGGGTTAATGTCAAGTTTCTGAGTTTTCTTGTAGACGAAGATGGAGCCGTAGGCAGCCGCTTCGCCATGCTTACATTGTTTTGACAGGGGAGGGGCTCAGTCTGTGGAGGGGGCTTGTTGTGCCACCCAGATTTGCTTCCCTCCTTGCAGTTTTCCCCAGACATACGTTCCTCTTCCACACGAAAACAACATTTCAGTGAAATTATGTCAAATTCCGCGATATTCCGCGTTAAAAAGTAGATTCCGTTTTAATTGACCAATTCCGCGATTCCGTCCGCGATTCCGTGATCGCAGAAATCATAGGGCCCTAGACCATGTTTTCATCACCACCATGTTACTGCTGTTTACATTCACCCCAACGCAAATTCAGTGCCTGACATGTTCATGTGTATATTTATTTAAATAACTGCATTTGGCTCTTTTTTTGTGTAGCACGGAGTTAACAAACTTTAATTTAGTTATGGAACCCTGCATTGTATAATGTCAAATACATCACCATAAATATTGAATGTCTATTCCATGCATTCTTCTCCTTTTTCCAAACCTGGCACCCACTCTACCCACAATGCAACTGACATTAAGTGATTCAACAGATTGTATGCAGCTTCCTCTGGACCTACAAAAAGATTTACTTTGTTTCACGTATGCAGTAGTACTCCCCAATACCTGTAAACACACTTTTTATGATGGTGTTACCCTGTAATGAACGTAAAAGCAATACGATTATTACCATGTCAGCTAACTGTTGATTTCAACTTAAAACAGAACAGGTTCAAGTATAGAGTGAGTCACTGACACATTTGTATTATGTTTCTTTGTCTGTGTTTCAGGTGGCTGTGTAAAGAGAAAAAAAAGATGAAGACAGAGATGTCAAGACAGAGGATCCAGACGAGTGAAAGAGCCCCAGTTCTCTTTATTTATTACCTTCACAATATGTGTGAGCGTGGGTGTATGTGTGCGTGGCGTGTGAATGACAATGAGTGTGAGCATTGAGAGTAGATATGAATGCATGTGTGCATAATGTAAGGTACCTAAGATTTCAGGCTATCATTTGCAAATTTTGTTTACTTTTTATAAGGTTCCAATAACTCATATATCATTGTCACAGTATAAACAAAATGACTTTACTATTGGTACATATTGTGTTTTGTGTTTGTAACTATCCTCCTATTTAAGAATGTATATTTGTATGTATGATATACTCATCTAGAAACTATTTAATGGTCAATTTTATTATAGCTTCATCTTCTCACCACTACACTGCTCATGCCAACACTCAGCAAACACATACAGGAGATATGCATACGAGCAAACAGCAAACACCTACAGAAGAAAACATTGCAGTCACTTCAAAGGGAAGAAAAATCATAGATAGTTTTCCATTTCTTTCTAACCAAATGCAGCTCCTATTTGCTGAACCGCGGACGATACAAATAATAATGTAGGGCTTTCAGTTGGTGCAACACATCCTCAGTCAGCCATGTTGGAGGTCCTCTGTTCTTTGGTAGCTAAAATGCTGGTTGAGTTAATGTTGAACAGTTTGAAAGGAGATGCATCCTTATTTTTGTAGTTTTTACCACCATTCTCATCAGTTATCAGGGTATTTAACTCACAAATAGCATTGCTGAGCAATATGTTGACATACTAAACTCAATGCAGTGTGGCGAGTTAGGGCTGCAATCCAGGCTACTCCTAGGCCAATGTGCATAGGTATCATTTGGAGACATTTGTATTGCTGTTAATTTTATTCTGGCATGTAAAACTCGATTAATGTTGATGATGTTTTATTTTTCTTCTACTTCATCTGAACAAGTTACACAATGGGTTAGTTTGTGAGTGAGTTCAGATAACACCCTGCTTTTTAATGTTTTGTAGAAATATTAACATGCATCCTTGCAGAAAAGTAAATGTAGCTTTAGCTCTGCTGCCATTTTCACCCAGTGGCCAATGTAGATACTGCAATAAAACATATCCTCTGTGATCCAAAGGGCATTTTCCCCATTGACCATGATTATGAAACAGGCATCTTCAAACTGCAAACAAGGTCAGTATTATTCTTTGTATTCTGACTTTGGTCATTGGTCAAACTTTCCCAGATGGTAGAAGGCTATTTCTATGCATGCACAGTAGGACACACAAACCTAAAGAGATGCAACATGAGCTAGGAGCCATCTTGGAGTCTGATGTCCAGTTATTAAATTTCAATCATTGGCTCATATTGCTCCTGTGTGTCTTCATTTTCAGTGCATTGCCTTGGGTTAAAATATTTGCAATGCAGTGTAGGCCTAAAGGATGATTAAAGTGGACTTTTCAATATTTCTGTTACTTCATAAAAGTTTGTAAGAAAGATGTTTTCATAATCTGTTAGAATGATGGTCAAATAACTAAGGGCCTAGTGTTAGAAAAATACCAGTAATAATAATAATTTTCCTGAATTTTTTCAAAAGGACCTCCATGATGGAACCAGGCATGCTCCATATGAGTTTAGTGTTGCATCTTAAAAGCCTCTCTGACATAAATGATCTCTGCTTGAGATGTCGACAGTGCACACATAGAACAACAGGGAACAATACATGCATGATACAGCTGTAAGTGTGTGTCTGATAGAGAGGTGTGTGTTCTTGTGTGTGAGTGTATAAAACATGGGCAATAGCTAAAGCATTGGCGCTTCCATCCATGCATGTGAGCTAATGTACAAAAGGCAAAACACAAGGGCAATAGGCTGTGTGGTTGTGTAGCTGCTATTGGTTTATCCCAATGACAATCCTCCCTTTCTCTTTATTGGATACATCACAAGATCCGCAATATCCGATCGGAAACAGATGATCTGGTCAGTTACTGTCAAATGTTAGATTTTCCTTATGTGACAAATTAAGCAAGTGTAGGGGTGAGTGCTTTGTAGTTTGTGTGCAGTATTTGTACTGTAGGTGGTGATCCGTCCCTTCACCAGCAGCATGTGCTGTCATGCAAAGACTTCCCATACTTGTGCTCCTCAATAACCTACATGTTCAAAATATTTTGGAACTTTTTCTAACACCATGCGGAGGTCAACTGTATGACACAGTAACATCTACAAAGATGGTTATATGGATTTTTAGTCTTTCTTTTGATGTTTTGTGTGAAAATAACTGAATATTAAAGCTTGGACGTATGGTGATAGTGTGAAATACTGTCAATACAATGGCTTCCTCTTTAACCTCAATTAGTCTTGAAATCGACTTAACAATAATATTGGCCCTGCACTGTTGATTAGCTGAAGAGTAGAGGCAGAATAAGAGTGGTGATTGATAATGTCACTTCGCTACCTGTTAAACATCTGATCTTTATAACACACTCATTTAATGTAATCATCCCTTTTCTCCATTACAGCCATGAACTGATACTGTCATATAGTGACTGCAATATAAGGAATTGGGCCGTGCCTAAATGCTGTCCAAAGTTCAGTTGTAGTTATTATGAGGCTTCAGCAGTCTGAGTTTGCCGAATCATGCATGATTTTCATGACTGCTATTTTACTTAGGAGCTGTGTGACCAAAGCAGAGCTTAAGTGACATGCAGCAGGTAGTTGTTTGCTAAATTGTTAGCCTTAAAATGTTGATCAGCGCTCAAGGTGTGAAATGTTTTGTCTTCTCTGTCCTGTACTGGCCAGAAACCACTTAGTTGGGCTTTAAATATGCTTGTTACTTATTTGCTGACTGGCCAGTACTCAGTTACAGAAAGTTTTATTTGCCAAGTCAAGTACAATGTTTAAATTGTTCGTTTGTTTGTCATCTGGCATGAAAAAAAATCAACAAATTCTGTGCAAAATGTTTTTTGTTTGTTTGAGGTGGATGTGAATGATGCCAGACAGGAGACTCAGTGCTGACAACTGGTTATCTTTGTACGTGCAACTCCTAGTATTTGCTTAATAGCTAATTCATCCTTGTGCCGATGATCTGGACATTTTTTTACATTTTGGGTGGAATTTTAATATTAGTTTCAATTGAATTTTGGAATACTTAAGCTGTTAACAAGGCCTGGGAATTTGTCCCTGATCTTTTAATAGTGTAGTCACTCAACAAGGGGATCACTTCACAACCACTGTAGGGTGGAGGGATGATTATAATAGAGCATACTATACATCTTTCAGCATACATGTGATATACATGTACATTCTGAGGTAAAGGGGCAATCTGTGAGATATGGCCAGAATTTAGGTAACTGACCTACCATTATCAACAGAAAGAGTAGTAACAGCAGTGTTGACGTTATGTAACTGAAGAGGTGATAGTCTTCCCTGTTCTCTGCCTGAATTGGTTGCAATTCCTAACTGTGCTACTTGCTAATGGCAGCTAGATGCTACAGCCAAAGATAGCTACAGTACTGAGTATAACGAGCAGCAGTTAGAAGTTATGCTGAATTCTGACCACTTCTTACATGCTACAGGTAAGATTTGGTATGTATGTATATGTATAACCGTTTCACAGTTCACAAAATCCACAGTTCGGTTCTTATCACGGTTTTGTGGTCACAGTTTTTCGGTTTTGTCAGTATACGTTGATCGTTTGGAAAATCAATTATGTCTGAGGCAGTCTGACATTTGATACATCATTGGGACAGTCTTAGGTGAAAAGTAGGTCTGATCCTGGCACAGCAAGAGAGGAGACATTGCTAGTTCCAACATGCTTTTTATTTGTTTGGCAAAGAAAGTTATCTTTAACAAATGGTAAGAACAAATAGTTATTTACTGTCACTACAACTAAATCTTGCACCCTCCGCCACGGCAAAAGGCTGCATATCTTTGGCTATGAAATACCCCACTCTTTTCGTTATGCATTTTGCCCTGTCTAACTTGTCACTTGTATGTATGTACATATATATATATATATATATATATATATATATATATATATATATATATATATATATATATATATATATATATATATACATATATATATATATATATATATATATATATATATATATACATATATACATATATATATATACACACACACACCTTACTTTGCCTGGCAGGAAGCAAACCAGACCTCCTTACAAATGTAAATATTGTCCCTCATTTGAAATCTTTAACAGAGATTGAAAAGAGCTCGTAAAAATGCTGTACTTGAAGTTGTCTTACGGCTCTTCAGTGTCATCCCCAGGCTGTGATTGTGCGGTGGAAAAAAATGGGAGGAGAGGGGCTGGGTAATGCCAGTAAAGCGGCGTGACAGAAGAGGGTTATTACCATCAAGCTGTGCTAAGATTGCCCAGCCTCATGTGGCTTTAAGGGATTGTAGGCAGTATTAACAGCTGAATAATTATTTTTGGGATGTTTCTTCTTGTGCTTCATTTTGGTGTCGCTTCGTTTCCCCCTCAACACTTGTACTTCTGTGGAGCTTTGGCAGCCTGCAGTCGTGTAAAAAAAACTTGAATGTTCTACATATATTTCAAATAAAGTCCAGAGATGGAAAGATTAGGTGGAATTGCACATTTAGCACTGTGACATGAAAAGTGTGAAATAATATCAGCAGAAATGTTAATGGTGGAAATGGATAAGGTGGTGACACCTTGTAACAAATGAAAAGGTGATGCTTCCACTATATTTGTGAAAAGGGTTGCAAATGTCCCCTTAATGCTATCAATGAGAAATCATATATAGACATACCTATATGATGAATATAAATATAAGGCATCTATTTTTGGCATTGTTTATCATGTGGTAGGAAGTGGTATTGGTAGGAAAAACATATAGGCTGGATCCATTGTGTGCACATTCTGTGCTGAACAATGAATCTGTATTTGCGATTTTTTTCAACAAAGCTTCTCTCGTGTTACCTTTATTTTGTATGCTGCACTGATGAAACATCATTTTCACAAGTGGTTTGGAAAACAGAAGTATGAAACAATATAGTATACAGTAGAATAGCTGTTGCATTATTTGTTACGACTTATATGTAATGTTATTATGGAAGATGTAATGTCCTTCTGTAAAAGTTGTTAAATGTTGTTTTACTGGAAATAAAATTTATTAATGCTTCAGTTGTGTTTGTGGAACTCTTACTTTGACTGTGCTTTCTGTGGTTCTGTCCATATATTTACATAAGAATAGTGTCAGGGCACACTTATCACTGTAAAATGCTCTGTTGCCTGGGCTGACCAATTTAATTACAACCAAGCTTTATGGCTGAAGCAGCTTCTGAGAGACCACAACATACTCTAAATGTCTCCAGCTGCCCACCGGAAAAAAGGATGCAGGGCATACCTGATCCCAGGCGACCCAACATAAAGTGTTATATCAAAGAACTGTCATTCAACTCATATAACTCTGTCATGTTGTCTCATTAAGTAAAAACGTGCTTGTGGCAACATGGAAATCTTCCATCCATCTCATATGATGTGAACAGGGTGTCAGTGTTACCAGCTCAGTAAACCAACTGCCTGAATCAATGTGGACGTTTTTGCAAACCAGCAGGATTTAAACTTTCCTTTTTCTTAGCTTCAGTTTTCAAGTGTATGTTATGACAAGGCTGCTGCATACGATTGGTTAGGTTAAGGCATAAAAACCTCTTGGATCAGAGGTTTCATTTACACTGAGGATGCTGTGGACATGTCCCCAGCACGTTTTGAAATGGACAGTTTTGTCCCCATAACTTTTTAAAAGCATAGTTAACAATCTTAAATATAGCTTGCATTAAGAAATGTAAACTAACAAATGAGAACACACAGCAATTTATTAGCTCTGCCAGCATGCAGGTGATAGGCTTGCTCTGATAATCCAGACATGGCTGAAGCAAAAGCAGAAGAGGGAGGGCTGAAAAGCACAGGTGTTACAGGTAAAATGTTCAAACTGATTGTTATAAGATAAAACATCATTTCCAATAACATTTTATTTGTTAGGTATGACAAAATAGTTTTGTGTATGTTAACAACTTACTTTTTACTTTACTCAAGGTAGTGTCAGATGACATCAGCTTTGCTTATGTAATGTACAGAATACATCATTTATAGCATAACATGCTCGAGTAATATTGACCTTTAAGGAATGCCTAACATTAAAACATTACACAGTGTGTTCAGTCTCAGTTTCCCCCCTAGACTGTAAAGCACATCACACGTCACATATCACCAAGGTTCAACTAGAGCCTGGTTACACGTTTTGGTTACACTAGTTTAGTTGCAGTTTTTATTCTTCTTTCCTTTGCACAGCCCAAGGATGGATGGATGGATGGATGGGTGGTTGGATGGATGGATGGATGGATGGATAGATAGATAGATAGATAGATAGATGTCAGCGCATGAGTCAGCAATGTACCACACATACTCCACTCCAGTTTAAAAGACACTTTACCTTCTGATTTTCAAAATAAGTTGCAATTAGTTATAAGACAATGAACGCATGAACTGATATTTCAGCCAGTTAATGGCAACAACAACAAGCTGTACACAATGTTAACACACAGTATAGTTTATACATCTCAAAGGATAAATTCACTCAAAATGAAAAGTCAGTCATTATCTACTTTTCACCATACTGATGGACGGACAGGTGACTTTTTTTTAGCTCTGTGATCTGGCCCGGACAAACATTTCACTTTCTCAGAGCCACAATGGTGATGTCAGGACTGAGACTGTAGCAAACAAAAGTGTAGGCCATGATACCGAAACAATGAGCTAAGAGTTGCCCCCCCTTTCACATTCATGTATTCACTTGTTTCACTGATGTTAAAATATGTATTAAAGTAGCTCAAAAGGACAGTTAAATAACTTCTAATTACTGTTTGGCACGGCAAGAGAAGAGCAGAAATGAACCTCTGACTGCGGTCCTGGAGGGACATCAGGACAGTCCTCCATCTGTCAGGTCCTACTGAGACAGAAAGACAAGAGATAGAGGAAGAGAAAGACATAGAGAGAGAGACATTCAGACAGAGAGAGAGGGAGAAAAAGACAGAGAGAGAGGGAGAGAGAGAGAGAGAGAGAGAGAGAGAGCTCCCAAATCTGCATGCAGAGCTGAATCAGGCCAATATCCTCCACTGTTAAATATTCAAAAACAAGCCCTACATTTCTGGAATCATATTAAAACAAGTGAACCCACTCTCCTTTTCTTACAAAGCCCTATGCTACCAGGAGTCAAACCCACAAAGGAGTCCCCTCGGCCTGCTGGCCCTGAGGCTTAGCGAACCATCAACCGTCTCAGATCATTACACCATGACCGCCTCAGTTTCAGGATGCAAGCACTCAGAACATCTAAACTATGATGAAAGAAAAAGAAAAATACATAGATTATTGGACAAAACTAATAGAATCCCAGAGCAAAATGGAAACATATGTACAGTACACTATGGCAGCCTACCTGACTACAGTATCTAATACCAAACTGAGGAGAACACTAAGTACAGACTGAGTGAGCACAACCTGGCAGTGGAGGCAGGCCGGCACAGACAGACCTGGCTGCCCAGAGAGGAGAGGTTGTGTTCTTACTGTGATCAGGGAGCAGTAGAGACAGAGCTGCACTTCCTTACTCACTGCAGCCAATATGAAAGTCTCAGAAAGCAATATTTTGTTAAAATTATTGAAATATTCCCAGATTTCCTCAATCTAAGTTACCCAGAGAGACTTCCGGTCCTACTGGGAGAGAGGGAGGACTGCTGTGGACTGCAGCGAGACATGTAGCAGCCTGCCATGAGCTCCGTCACTCTGTCAGCACCCGTCACACATGGCTGATCATTAATGTTTATTAACTAATAATCAATTTGTTTCTTTTCTTATTGTTTATTTTGTCTATTTATGTTTATTATTACTGTTATAGTTTGTATTAAGATGCTTTGGCAACATTGTATTGTATGCAGTCATACCAATAAAGCCACTTCAATTGAATTGAATTGAAATTCAGAGAGAGAGAGAGAGAGAGAGAGAGGGAGAGAGAGAGAGAGAGAGAGGGAGAGAGAGAGAGAGAGAGAGAGAGAGACCTGGACCCCTTCTGTCTGAGAGCATTCACAGTCAGCCCCCTCACACCATTATCTGACCATAGTAAAATAACACTCTACATTAGAAAGACAGTAACAGACCCTCACGCAGCAGAACCCACTAAATTGAACTATACAAAACAACCTTATAGATGGACGACCAATAGCAAGGACGACTACCAGAAAGCAGTCAGACATCAAACAATACAATCTCAGTTAGACCATTTTCTTTCCACCTCATATCCCCACAGTGACAACGGCCTGAATCAGGCTTTACAGAGTCTGAACAACATATGTGACAATGCAGCACATTTATCCAACCTGAAAAAATGTCAACACCACAGATCAAAAATGTCAACCAGTGAAGAGTGGTTTGATACAGACTGCAGACATCTGAGAAAAACACTCAGGAGTTTATCAAATCAAATACACAGACAACCCGACAACCCTGAGCTCCGCCTCCATTATTGGGAGACACTAAAATTATACAGAAGAACACTCCGAACTAAAAAGCAGCAGCATGAACAGCATCAACTTGATGTAATCGAAGAGTCCATTGACTCAAATGATTTCTGGAAAAAATGGCACTCTTTCAGCAAACCACAGAAGGAAGAATTGGCTATTCAAAATGGTGAAATATGGAAACAACACTTTGAAAACCTGTATAGCTCTATTACAATGAATTTCGGCCCAAAATGATCTCCTCAACAAACTACGAACTCTAGAATCAGTCGTTAAAGACAGTCAAAACCCTTTAGACTACCAAATTACTGAAGAGGAGCTGCAGGCTAAAATCCAGGCCCTACAACCAGGGAAGGCCAGTGGTCCTGATGGCATTTTAAATGAAATGTTGAAATTTAGTGACCATAAATTCAACATCGCTATATTAAAATTATTCAATCTGGTTCTAAACATTGGAAATTTCCCTGACATCTGGAGCAAAGGAATCATCACACCATCTTTAAAAATGGAAATAAATTTGATCCAAACAGTTACAGAGGCATATGTGTCAGCAGCAACCTGGGGAAGTTATTCTGCGGCATCTTAAACAGCCGACTGCAAAACTTCCTCAGTGAGCACAATGTCCTGAGCAAGAGTCAGATTGGTTTTACACAACAACATCGAACTACAGACCACATCTACACCCTCCACACCCTCATTAATGAACACGTCCACAAAAACAACAGAATTCACTCTTGTTTTGTAGATTTCAAAAAAGCATTTGACTCTATTTGGCACAACGGTCTGTTCCTGAAATGAATTGAAAAAGGTGTTGGGGGGGAAAACCTACGATATCATTAAAACAATGTACACAAATAATAAATGTGCTGTGAAAATTGGCAACATGGAAACTGACTTCTTCCCCCAAAGTAGATGAGTGAAGCAGGGCTGCAGTCTGAGCCCCACCCTGTTTAACATTTATATTGATGAACTGGCCAAATCCCTGGAACAGTCAGAGATCCCTGGTGTCACCCTGTCTGACACAGACATTAAATGCCTACTTTTTGCAGATGATGTGATACTGCTCGCTCCATCTAAAGAGGCATTACAACAACAACTGGATCATCTGCAAACCTTCTGTCAGACATGGGCACTGACAGTCAATCTGGAAAAGACTCGAATTATGGTCTTCCAGAAACGACCCAGGAGTCAGGGAAACCCACACAGGTTCTTACTGGGCTCCACTGACATAGAACACACACACAGCTACACATATTTAGGACTAAAAATTACTTCAACAGGGAATTTCAATCTGGCTGTTAATGATCTCAGAGACAAAGGAAGAAGGGCTTTTTTCACTCTATAAAGAAGTCTTCAAAATTTGATATACCTGCTAGAATCTGGCTGAAAATATTTAAATCTATAATTGAACCAATCCTACTTTATGGCATTGAAGTGTGGGGTCCTCTTGTAAACCAAGACTTTGAAAAATGGGACAAACACCCAATAGAAACCCTGCACACTGAGATCTGTAAGAGCATCCTCAGAGTCCACAGGAACACCCCCAACAATGGATGCAGAGCTGAACTGGGCCAATTTCCCCTTTTAATTAGGATACAAAAAAGAGCAATCAAATTCTACAAACACCTAAAAGCTAGTGACCCAAACTCCTATCATTACAAAGCTCTCCATCTCCAAGAGGAGCAGATAGAGAGGAGTCCCCTCAGCCAGCTGGTCCTGAGGCTCACCTCCTCTAACAGCACCAGGCCTCAGGACCGCCCCCACACAATCTGGACCAACCAGATTATAGCTAAACAAAAAGACAATTACATTAACTATTGGACATCCACCACAATAAGCAAACAAAGTTCTTTACACAAATTAAATGCAAACTCCAAGATTTTGATTCACTGTCTGACCAGATTAAAATGCAACACGTACTTGGAGAAAACAGTGTCAGCGCCATAGAAGCAGCTGGATATGTGAGAGCCTGTCACAGCCTGAGAGACGAGCAGCACAACAACACATGACAGCAGTTTGTCTCCTCACTGTCTGTCCAATCACCTCCTCTACTCCATTTGTTTGTTTGTTTGGGGTTTTTGTTCTTGATCTGTGTCTTTGTTGTTGTTTTTATTGTATTTTCATTTTTTATTATTATTATTATTATTTTATTTTATTTATCTATTTTTTTTTACATTTGACTCGCCATTGTATTAATATATTCTTGTTAATTGTTTCTTTCTTTATTGATTCAATAATAATTCAACAAATGTTAATTACTTCTATGCCATTTTGCCATTTTTTTTTTCTTTTTATTTATCCATCTATGTTATTCTATTTAATGAATTGTATCATCATTGAAGCTTTGGCAATATTGTTCATCTGACATTCATGCCAATAAAGCACATTGAAATTGAAATTGAAAAATTGAG